>NC_137062.1:28957327-28974827 GCF_032717465.1 Coenobita brevimanus
ATCTCTCCACTGTCTGTCTGGCCTTTCTCTGCTACGCTTACAATCTCTTGGTGTCCAGTTAGTCAGCCTCTTGCTCCATCGGTTATCCCTTATTCTTGCTACATGGCCTGCCCACCTCCATTAATCTTCTTTTATATATAACTTCTATAATATTTTTGTCTTTAGTCTGGTCTCTCACCCAAGTTGATCTTTTCCTGTCTCTTAAAGATAATTACCAACATTGATCTTTCCATTGCTCTCTGAGATGGATTTTGTCAGTTTCCAGGTCTCACAACCATAAGTCATAGCTGGAATTATACATTCGTTGTATATTTTTCGTTCCATATAAACTGGCAAGCTACTTTTCATAATGTCCCTATATTTACTGAAGGCTTTGCATCCCATCGCAACGCGTCTTTTTATTTCGCTCTCATAACGTTTCGTTAATATTAGTATTTGCCCCAAGTAATTGTACTCCTCGACTTCTTCAAGAATTTCTTCACTTATTCTGATGATGTTCTTTGGTGTTTGTGGATTAAACATTACTTTCGTTTTACTCTGGTTCATCTTTAGCCCTACCTTGAGACTTTCTCTGTTCAGGCCATTTAACATTTCTTGCAATGTCTCTGCTGTTTCTGGGATTAGGCAATGTCATCTGCAAATCTTAAATGCTTTAGTTTTTTTTCCATCTATGTTCACTCCTTTGTTTTTCCACTCTAGGTTTCTGAAAACAGACTCTAGGCATGCTGTAAATCATTTTGGTGAAATTGTATCTTCTTGACGCACACCCTTCACAATCTTAATTTTTTATGAGTCCTTATGTAATTTAACTGTAGCAGTTCTCTCTTTATATATGGTTCCAGCAGTCTTACAGTGTTCTCATTCACTCCTTGTTCTCGCAGTGTATTTATAATATATATATATATATATATATATATATATATATATATATATAAACACTACTGTACTGGGAGTAGGATTTGGCAGTACGGAATGGGAAAGTTAGAACTTTGAAAGCAACAGATTTCGTTTCCGCCATAAACCGATTTTGTGAATAAATTTGCTCAAGCAACGGTTCGTCGTCCACCAAATTACCTGTCAATGCTTCGGGAATATTAATAGTATTATTTAGAAAATTAAGAAGAAAAACAAATATTATACAACAAATAAGAGTTAAAACAATGAGTGAACACCACAGAATCAATAAAAAAGAAATAAAAGTTCAAGGACATAAGTCAATGTAGGCTATGCAATATCCCAAAGGAACGCAGGATGGTTTCCACACTGATACAGTACACTGAGATACTGTATACTGTTCAAGTTGCCATGGTGATTTATAATTATACCAAAACAAAGAATTCCCATTTTTATTTTTTAATTATTTATTCTTTTTTTTTTGTGTGTGTGTGTGTGGGTTGACTTTTGGGGCCACGTATCCCTTTAAAAGGCCTAATTATAAAAAGTGAAACAGGTGTCTGAGGGTACTTGCCGCAGAAACAGCTGTAACGAATTTGATGGAAACTGATAAAGAAATTACGATTAGCACCTGAGAAAGTGTTGAAAGAAAGAAACAAACAAAAACTGAGGAAGTACAGTAAGTTTCCCTATTATGGTGTAGGAACCTAATGTTTGCATAATACAAACACAGAGGCTCTAATACAAAAACAGAGCACAAAGCCTCATTATCACCATGAAATATTAACATTCCAATAGCGAGTAAAATATTCGTGGAGGACACTTGATATTAAAAGTGGAAAGTCTCCTCCGTAACAGCCTCACTGACACGGCCGTTCCAGAATGATAAGCAAAAGAACAAAACCAGCACACCTAAGATAACTCCGGCAATTTCAGGCGATTTTCGACTTTGTCTTCAATTGAAAGTTTTAATGGTTTTCACAAGCGCTGAAGTGGCGTGAAGTCTTTGGGAGAACGAGGGAAGAAGGTTGGAGAGGGACTGAAGAGGCGAGAGGCTTGGGAGAGAAGGAAGTGAAGAGGGGTGGTAACTGAGGAGGAGAGAGTTGATGGGTGAGAACGAGAGAAGGGGTGGTATGAGAAATGAATCAGAGAGAGAGGGGGGGGAGGGGGGAGGGGAGAAAGTGAGAGAAGAATTGTGAGGAAGGAAGGGAAAAGCAAATATTTACGGAGCGTGAAATGGTGAGGGAGGGAGGGAGGAAGAGATAGCGAGAGGGACGGCCGGTGATGGAATAGAAGGGAGAGAGAAATATGTTAAGCACAGACAGACGGAAAATAAACAAAGGGTAGGATACATAAAAATGAGATGAGGGAGGGAAGGAGGAGGGGAAAAACTGCGAGGAGAGAAGAGAAAAGAGAACAGAGGGAGGGAGGAAAGAGAAGAAATTGCGTGGGTGATGAAGAGACGGCGATTTGAAAGAGGTGAAGCGAATGAGGGATGGAAAAGGAAGAATGAGAAGAAGGGAGGGAGAGTAGTGGAATGGGAAGACGGAGAGGGGTGGAGAGGAGTGTGAGTAAAGAGATGGAGAGGAACGTAGAGGGAAATAAATGGTTAGTGGAGAGGGAGGAAAAGTTGAACAGACTTATAAGAGGAGAAAGAAGAGGACAGTGAAGAAAAAAATAATGTAGAGACTGAAAGGAAGAAATGAGGGTGACAGGAAAGAAGTATGTGAGACATGTGGGAAGGAGAAACTAAGAAACGAAAGAAGGGAGGAAATTCAAAAGAGAGAGAGAGGGAGAGAAGATGGCCAATGAATAAATATCTGAAGGAATGAAGGAGGAAGTGGGATATGGGAAGGAAGGCGGGGAGCACAGACGATGAAGAGGGAGGCAAAAAAAAAAAAAAAAGAAAAGGACTGGATTTGAAGGAGAGGAAAGAGGAGTGGAGTTCGGGAGTGAGGACACGAGCAAGGAAGAAGGACAGGAAGCATTATATTTGTCGAGATTGTTTGTATCTGTTTTTATTTTAAAGTTTAAAAATTACCTACAGCAAACTTCTTGAAACAGAAATTACTGTGTTGACATATATTGTTATATTGTAGCTGTCCTCTGACGGTTTCTTCATCACCTGAAAGATTTCCGAACTGGCGGGAAAGATTATAGTCATTAACCCAATGGTGGGATACTCAGACATATTTACATTCGTTCCCGATTCCATGTCGTAACTTAGACACGTTTTTACAGGAAGAACTAGACAAGGGAAATTTTGCACTCCTTTTCTTGATCTTCCTGCAGAAGAAAAGTTAAAACCTACTATAATTTTCGTCTCTTAGATTCCTTTACGAAGCTAGAACATGAGACAGAGGAACATTCATTAGCACCTTTGTTACTACAGGAACTGGATCGTAAGTGCGTTTGTGTATCCAGCTACTGGTCATGGTTAGGCTGCACTCCAAAGCTGTACGCAATCGCCAGGACTAAGCAAGCAATAAAATTTCAGATACCCCGAACTAAAAGGTGGTAGGAACGATTGTAGTAGTACTGCACTCAGTTCGATCGACGATATACGCAAGGAGTATAAATTTAAAGTAACTTATGGAGAAAAGTTAACCTGGAACAATGTCAGAAGGGGATCGTCACAATGCTCACCTGATAAGAATGATTCTACCCTTTTTTAAACATGAAAATGCTTGTCCAGGTACAGGTATTTCCTTACAGATTGTTGATACATACACGATTTGACATATTGCTTACACTGTATGGAAGGAAAAATGACAAATAGGTTGTAAACATCGGCAATGCTATACTGTTGCAACCCTCCATCTGACCAAGCACATACCACCCACCTCCCTGCACACCTAACCAAGTGCATAAAGGCCCTAACCCTCCCTCCCAGTCCTTTCATTTTAAGATGGCTGTAAGGAGAACACCTTGAGGACACATAACCTGGGCCATTCAGATTCACTGCACAGGTTGCATTGAAATTTCTGGAAAAATTATGGTTTACTTTTCCAATATATTTAAAACAACTACTTCAGACACAGCATTCTACCTGTCAAAAAGCGTCAGTTCACTATAAGACATATAACTATGAACCGGTGGCTCAATCGGTAAAGAGGTGGCTTGCGGTCCTACCGGACCCAGGTTCAAATCCCCGCTGGGGCAGGGAACAGTTTAAGGATTTGAATTTCATTATGGTAGAGTTTACCGATCTACCAGATGACCCGCCGACAAGTCGTAAAAATACTCCCGCAAATACCAATACACAAGTCCTGTATGGGACAGCCCTAGCATATATTCAATATGGACGGTGGGTGTTAGCCCCGAAATGGTAACATATAGAGGTGTACGATATGTAGGAGGACTACTGGGTCTTGGGAGCAGGCTGAGAAGCCTATACCTAGAGTCGAGCATAAAAAAAAAAAAAAATCTGAGTTCTTGCCAGGAAATTAAATCTCTTCAGATTTCTTGTGCAGGTTGCATTGAAATGCGCAGAATGTGTGTGTATATATATATATATATATATATATATATATATATATATATATATATATATATATATATATATATATATATATATATATATATACTTTTTCACTTAAAAAGGTCTTTAAGACACAGCATTTTACCTATCAAAAGGCGCCAGTTCACTATAAGACACTTATTCTGTGAAATTCATGACTATATAGTGAATACCTTCTGAGTTCTGGCCCGGAAACTAAATCTCTACAATGGGCCACGTGTCCTGCCGCCCAGCTCTACAGCGGGACACCTATTGATCCCAGTGATAACAACACCCTCTCTGACTCTGTCAGGTGGAGGGTTTATTTGTCTATACAGTAGACAGACAGGTACAGGGTAAAAGCGAAAATGCAAGTTGCGAAAAATATATTGCAATTTAAAAAATGAATGGTATAATATAATTCAGCATGAGTCCGTATGTTGTACTGTTCACTAAAGGATCAGCCCTACTCCTCGCAGAAAGAGTGATAATCAGAATCAGGCATATGAATTGGACAGGGAGATCTGCATTCGACACTGTGGATGCGTAGTGCAGTCATGGCCACATTTGGGTGTACTGAGTTTGTTAATACCATTAATAAATACAGTACTATAACGGTACGAACAAGTCATGGGACTGAGGGTTGCCCTCGACCTCTTGGCCTTGTCCTTAAGGCCACATTTTTAAGGTCTCGCCCTTGGCTTCCAAGGCTGGCCTCGACCATGATCTACGCCTTGGGGACCAGGTATAAAGTGTAGAAGGCTTGTGATTATTTCCTGGCCAAATCTCGGTGATGAATCTAGCCCTTTCATACACGGGGGCCCGGTGAGGAATCCAACCACTCACACTCTTTCGACACAGGATTCGTCCAAGTAAAATCCAACCACTCGCACTCTTTTGACTCAGGATTCGTCTAAGTGATATTAACCGCTCACGCTCTTTTGACGTGGTTTGAGTCCATCTATACAATTTGCTGTATTTTTTTCACAATTTGTTGTCTGATCTTCCTAGTGAACGAAAAAAATCTTTAAAAACAGAAAAAAAAAGAATTACCATGTTCTATCATTCACTTATTCAATGCTCATTTACTCACGGACATATAAACGTTTCGGCAGTGATTATAGAATCTTGTAGAGCATTTATCTGCGATCCATTTCTTTAAAAAATGACACTTCTAGCTATACTAGAAAAATTTTAATGGCATACGGAATAACATTAGTCGTTCATCACGCCTGGCCGCTCTGAGTGAACCATTTCCTATCTTTTCATTGTCGCCTGCCCAGACCTCACGTTCCCCACATTCCTCACTCAGTGATTTGTGGGACATCGAAAAATGATTACAATCATTTCATTCCCCTGCCCTAATTTTTAACTGTATTGTCATGAAACTGATACATGTTACAAATGAATAAATGATCTTCCTAATGAATGAAAAATTTAGATGAGTAAAGGAGATAAAACACCATACTTTATCATTCAGTAATGTATTCATTAACTCACTGACAAATACTCATATACAGTACTCACACACTGTATTTTTTTCACAACAATTTGTTGTGAAAAAAAAAATGCAGTGTGTGAGTACTGTACATATGTCAGTGAGTAAACTTGTACATTACTGAATGATAAAGGATGATGTTTTACAACCTTTATTTTTTCCAGTCATTAGGAAGATCATTTATTCATTTGTAACATGTATCAGTTTCATAACAAAACAGTTAAAAATTAGGACAAGGGGATGAAATGATTGTAATCATTTTTCGATGCCGCACAAATCACTGAGTGGGTGGCCGAGAATGAAATGATAGGAAACAGTTCACTCAGAGCGGCCAGGCGTGATGAACGACTATTGTTATTCCGAATGCCACAAAAAAAATTCTAGTATAGCTTGAAGTGTCTTTTTTTTTTTGATCGAAATGGATCGCAGATAAATGCTCTACAATATTCTGTAATCATTGCCGAAATGTACATAATTTATGTCTGTGAGTAAATAAGCATTGAATAAATAAGTGAATGATACAATATGGTAATTCCCCCCCTTTTTTTTTTAGTTTTTTTCCTTCATTAGGAAGATCATTCATTAATTTATAACTTAAACCCAAACAATGCAGTTATAATAAGGGCGGGGAAATGAAATGATTGAAATCAGTTTCTGATACCGTACAAATCGCTGAGTGAGGTGTGTGGAGAGCGTGAGGTCTGGGCCGGCGAGAGACTGTCACTCAGTGCTTGAAAGTGGTTGGACTCACATGGCATCGGAAAAGTGCGAGAAGGCTAGAGGTACATCCCCAAAACAAGAAGACTGCAAAATAATATATAAGCTCTCTAATTGATTAAAATCATAGTCGTAGTTGAGCTGTAGTAGACAGTGATTTAATTTGTAAGAGATGACCAAAATTCACTTGTAGTTGGTGACAGAAGATAAAGATGAATCTGGGGTTGATTGTAGTTTTTTTTTCTTCAGGGGGATATCTCAAAATTTTTATTAAGTTAACTTCGTGAGCCTGACCCCTCTTTAACACCACCGTGCTTCTTTCCTGAGTCTAGACCCCCTAATCCCTCTTTCTCCTAATTCCTTCTC
The DNA here is from genome assembly GCF_032717465.1 of Coenobita brevimanus. NCBI lineage: Eukaryota > Metazoa > Arthropoda > Malacostraca > Decapoda > Coenobitidae > Coenobita > Coenobita brevimanus. Next base: position 28,964,302 of record NC_137062.1, read on the forward strand.
GTTTCTTTCCCCTCCAGCCTCCATACTCCTCCTGACTTCTTCTCTTTTCTTCCATATATGAGAACTTCCGTCACATGGGCTACACTGTTGTCGAATGTTCTAGAAGCCTGTGTGTGTGTGTGTGTGTGTGTGTGTGTGTGTGTATGGTAGCTTTCCGGTCACACATTGGTGTCTGGCATTCCTGAGAGAGAATTTTGCTAACACATTTCCTTCGGCCTCTAGCATATGACTTTCACTTAACCTCTAGACTACATATGTATGTTAGTAGCTATTATGTATTGTATTATGATATTGTAGCGTCCTGACACGGCCACGTTTGGTTGTATTGAGTTTGTTAATACCATTAATAAAAACTGTAGTGGTACGAACAAGTCATGGGACTGAGGGTCGCCCTCAACCTCTTGGCCTCGTCCTTAAGGCCACATTTTTAAGGTCTCGCCCTTGGCGTCCAAGACTGGCCTCGACCATGATCTAGGCCTCGGGACAAGGTGTAAAATGTAGAAGGCTTGTGATTATTTCCAGGCCAAATCTGGGTGACGAATCTAGAGGTACATTCCCCAAAACAAACACACACACACACACACACACACACACACACACACACACACCTTTCAGTATATTTTCAAAACCATGATCTACATAATTTCTACATGATGAAGTAATGAACAGCAATATCCTCCTATATTTTGTTGATGTAGTGTCGGTATTAGAGCATTTTATATATAACATATATCAGAATATGACATGTAGCATAAAAAAAAAATAGTTAAGAAAGAGATGCAATAAGATATTCTACTTGAAAAAAATGGGATATGGTTTGGTGTTATGTTGGAGACATGCAGCAAGTCTTCATTACCCTTTGGGAACCAGGTATCCCATGTGGGGCACTTAAAAAGGGTGTCTTTAGTTGGCTGCCAGTTAGCCTAGAATATTCAGGCAGTTGGGATTTTTTTCCAGGGTTGAGAGGATTGCTTCCTCTTTCAAATCCGAACAATCAGTACACAGCGAGCATCCACGGCTCTTCCTGACAAATTGACGAATGCATCAGTCTTGACCCAACTCTGAAAGTGGCAGCATTTTGCAGAAATTATTCCAACATTCAGCATCCTCACGCCCATACTCATGGAGGAATGTTTACAATTAAATACCTTATTTGTTTGACGGGGATAATTGGGTGTCAGTTTGATATAGGTTTCGTTAGGTTGTGATAATTTAGAATTAATGAAAAACGAGTGTGAAAAAGTATAGAGCCCAGTTGGGTCACTCTGGGCGACTTTCGACAGACCATGCCCATCCCAGGCAGGTGCTCATGGGCCTTAAAGTTTTTTTTTTTTTTTTTCCATGAACGCACTTCAGTAATTATTATTTTTTTTTACCATTCTGGTAGTTTGGACCCCCGACGTATGTACCCGAGCGATAGATTTATTGCATCAGCAAGAAATGGAGACAGTGGTCGAGAGGATGACTCTGTAGCCAATTTTGAAGTTACAAGAAAGATGGACGCCAATATGGAAATTGCATAAAAATCCTTAATTACTTTCAAATAATAGACAACACGTATTTCCCAATTTTTTCCATAAATCGAGGAAACAATTTTTTATAAGGCAGAATAGCGTAACAGCCAGCTGCCAAATAAGTAACGGTCTAAGGTTGTTTGAGTAGTGCAGCAGTATTATCCTACAATTGCTGAGAGCAACCAGGTTTAACTAAAAAAGAAAAAAAATACCCTCTGTTTGGGCCTAGATTTAAAATTAATATAAGAGGAGGATTGGTTTTAGGAAGTGTGAGGGAATATTTTTCGTGTAATCTAATAAGTTCTTTTTAGTATTTTCAGGTCAGGAAATCAGAGGAAGATGATGAGCCACATGGGACAATATTCAGAACTGTCTAACTTGCTTGCTCGCTCGCTCAAACTCGTTCCACACTTTCAGTGTGGATGCCTGTTACATGTTTATATATTATTGTTATTTATGCATAGATGTGACATCAGAGGTTACTTAGATTTTTTGAGTATATAATGATAGTGATTATATATGACTACTGATTCATATTTCATTGTTTTCAGTTTGGTATCAGCATGTTTTCTTGGCTGCCGGGCCGGGGAAAGAGGGAGGAAATGGTCAGCCATGGATTGCACCAGTACAGGGAGCTGATAGTGATATTGAAGTTGACATTGATGATGTTGCGGACTGATTTTGAGATAAGTGCCCTTCTGGATGAAGGCCTAAACGATGATGACTTTTCATATCTGTCGACATTGAGAGCGAGTAGTGGTTAGTATGAATCACTAGGAACAGTGTCTGTCTTTTTAAAATCTTTTGTACTCATGCCCGGCCATTTCAATTATAGCTTCATGTCTGGCCATATTTTGTGCATGCTAGACTTCCCAGATGGTTCGTGTGTATGTACATGACTTTATCATTATGCTATCAGTTTGGGAAAGACTAGAAAGAATGAAGAAAAAAGCGAGAAGGTGAAGGAAAGAATAAAACGAGTGGAGGATAGACAGAGACCTCACCATATGTATGTATTTTTTTACTTATGTTATTTCTGTTATAATTATCTGATTTTTATTATACTGATCTTATTTCTGTGACACCTTATTTCTGTTCTACATACCTTATTTCTGTACTACTTAATTTATTTCTGCTGTACTTACCTTGTTTATTTCTTTTATACCTACCTTATTTATGTTTTCCTAACATATGATTTGTTTACTTGGCTTTATACTTGCCTGCTTTTGTCTCTTTTCAGCTAAGTTGATTCTTGAGACACCTCAGGAAATCCCAGACGAGGACGAGGAAGAGGCTGGGGAGGACTATGGCGTTCAGCCTCGAAGCAAGAGGCCTTGCATTCGGAATTGGAAGAAGGGTGGGGACATCAACATCCCAGCCCTGCCAGACTACATGCACGAGCGCCCTTCTTTCATGAGAGAACCCTACGAGTACTTCTCGCTCATCTTCAGCAAGGATCTCATCAATCATACTGTCTTCCAGACGAACCTTTATGCAAGACAGGGGAATCTTCGAAGAAACTTTTGACGCCAAGTTGGTAGTCTTTATTGGCTTGGTGATCTACATGGGCGTCATCCACTTGCCTAGCATCAACGACCACTGAGGCACGAAGAAAAGGGTGCCACACATGGCTGAATACATGTCAAAGAATCGGTTCAAGCTCATCCGGACAACACTGCACTTCATTGACAATGGCCAAGCCAGGGTCTCATTGGACAGGTTTTTCAAGATTCGCCCTGTCATCATTCTCATCACGAAGGAGTTCCTGCAGGTGCCACCTACTCCATTTAACTCCACTGATCAGGTTATGGTTGCATACAAGGGAAACATGGCAGGCAACCTGCAGCAGTACATTGCTTGCAAGCCAGACAAGTGGGGATACAAGCTCTTCTGCCGAGCAAGCGTCGATGGCTTCGTTCACGATATCCTCATGTACCAAGGCAAAATGACGATCGAGAGCCACCATACGGAGCTGGTAGAGGAGAAGATGAAAGTCACTTTAAAACTGTCATCACCCTAGTACGGACTCTAAAAGACCCCAGGAACTCAACTATGTATGCTGACAATTTCTTCACCAGCAGTGAATTGGCAGAACACCTAAGGAGTCAGTATGGTTGTAGATACGTGGGAATCGCCAGGGAGTATAGCACTGGATATCCCACTTTGACAAAGACAAGGATATGGAGAAGAAAGCAGTATCCAGAGGTACTCTGGATTACTGTTCATCTGATGGCATCCTAGTAGGAAGGTGGAAGGACAAGGTCGTCACGGTTCTTTCAACAGATGCTGAGATTGAGCCCATTGGCCAGGTCAAACATTATGACAGAGCCACCAAGACCCACAAAGAGGTGCCATGTCCAGATGTCATTAGAAAGTACAACAGGAGGATAGGTGGCATTGTCAAGAGTGACATGCTGATGCACCTGTACAAGACCCCCATGCATGCACGCAGGTACTATGTGAATCTCTTTGGCTAGATACTCGACCTCTGCATCTGCAATGCCTGGGTGCTCTACAAAAGGGATTGCAATGATTTGGAAGTGCCTCCCATGTGCCTAAAAGAGCTCCGGCTAGATATCTCCAAGTACAAGAAGGAAGCTTCATCTAGGCTCACTAGGGCATCCCTTACCAGAGTATCAGTGCCACCTCCCAGGTGTAGTCAAAGGTTGACTGCCTCGTGTTGAGAAACGCTAGAATGAAACGAAGCTGCATTTTCCCCATTGTGGCGTATATTACACCACAAGGTATTGTACCTCGCATTTCACCCACACACGTGGTTTCCTTCCCTTGCAGCTTTTCCTCACCTTGTTCTCGTACTTAGCATCGCTACTAGTGCCGCTACCAATAATATTCGATTTCTCATCCCTCCTCATCTATACTAGTGCTGCTTCCAATAATATTCAATTTCTCATCCCTCCTCACCTGTACCAGTGCCACTACCAATAATATACAATTTCTCTTCCCTCCTCACCTGTGGTGGTGCCTAAACTAATAAAATTTGCCTATTCAGGCGACCTAGGCATACCAGTGCTCTGCCTACCTCATTAAGGGGTTTAAAACCGGGCAGGCAACCTAGCTCGCTCTCGTTTTCTCTCTCAGTTTCACCCGGCTGACTACCTGCCTTGCTCTCCGTCTCTCCTGGTAAACCTGGCCACACGGTATGACTTTACATGTAAGGTACAATATACATAAACATATCAGCTCAGCACTCCCGCTCCTCACTAAATTCATTGTTCATATTTTAGTCTGTAACTATTTATCCATTTAATTGATCTTCACATGCTGTAAATGTAATTGCCTTGTACTACTCTGAAGTCATGCAGTAACTCTGTATTGTTCCAAGACAATAATCACTGCCATGTCTCTTTCATCCCAGCACATTTGTGTTTATCTATCCTTACCATTTGCCTTGGTGTAGCCCCTAATAAAATTCCCCGTAACTAAAACACTACACCATCATGTCAGTACGTGTCAGACATGCAAGCACTGTTCACAAAAGGGTGACATCCACAGGTCCTGATGGATATGCAAGGCATACCAAGTCGCCTTATGTCTGTCTGATGAGAGGAACTGCTTCATAACTTTCCACAAGAATCTGTAATGTCACTGTCAGAAGAGGTGGTAGTTGATGGACATTCAGTTTTGTATGAAATTTTATACATTTGTACAGAATGTTTTTATAATTAATTTTTGACACAGAGATACTTTTTACTTATGCCTTCATTGATACCTGTAAAACAGGTATATATATATATATATATATATATATATATATATATATATATATATATATATATATATATATGTATATGCAAAGAATACTTGAATATAGCCTAAAATTATGATGAGGACTGCAAATCAACCCAAATAAACTTATATATGAATGAATAGAATAGGTGGGCAAAAGATGGTCAGATTTTTCCAATAAGGCCCACAACATCCCTGTTGAGCTCAGCTTGGTTAATTGAGACTTGCCTTTAGCTATTTCCGCTATATCCTAATTAATAGTGAAAAAATGTTATATAGGCTCATAGATTTTTCATAGCCGATTTCCAAGAGCAATCTAGAAATTAAAGACAGCATTTCAGATGATCAGTGCAGGAGCACTTATATCCCAAGAGAATGGCCAAGAATCTGAGAGGAATATATGAAGGTCACCAGCAGAACTTCTGTTCATGGAACCCATACCGATGTTTTGTTGGAAGTTATGATAGGAAAAATATCTCAAAAGCTTGCTGTTGAGAACAGATACAAAGACATTAGAAATACAGGATATTAAAACAATTAAACCATAACTGCAGAGCTGGGAACGGTCAGCCCTTGTTCGAGATCAGCTGAATGAGGGCAAATATCACCTACAAGGAATGGCACAAGCTGAGGAAGGAGATGGTTTTTACCTTGGTCTGGTGTCAGGACCGTAAGCATTATAGTGACATGGAAGGTGTAGTTATCGCAGTAAAGTCCGTATCCGTGCATGTATGTGTGTAAGATTATTAACAACGTCTCATGAATGCCTGATAAAATTTAACTAAAACTGACACATTCATTGTGTGTATGCATGGTAAGATAAGAATCAGTTTTGGTGCATATCAGTTAAATGTTAAGGTCACGAATTCAGGGCAATGTTCAGCGCAAGGCATTACTGTACTTATTAATTGCCGGATGTGATTTATATTAAAGTTTCCAATATACTTTGTGAGGTGGGTTGGAAAGCGGTGACTCACTTTTGGTGCCTAACCAGCACAATTCAAATCCATGGGTCATTGTCAATGTTTGGATGCAGCATCGTTTTGCTATCTGAGAACATTTATCAACTTTGCACTGAAGCAAGTGAGGTGAAAAATTACATATGTGGCAAAAAAATAATAATAATAATAATGCTACGCTGATGCAACCCTCTGTCTGACCAAGACATACCTCCCACCTCCCTCACACCTAACCTCATCTTTCGCCACTCAGTATAACAAAGACATTAAAACTTAAAATTTTCAGTAGTAATGAAATTATTAGCAGATTAGATTACATTTTGACTCGTGCGTTTTCCATTTAGGCAGCTTTTTTTTATATGATTAGATAATAGGTACAGTCATGAAGCTTAATAATATTATTAGATATACCTTTAATCATTTATTATGTACAATTTCTGCCTCCAAGGTGTATTAGTTGCAAAGTTTTAATAGAAAAATACATTGGGCACTTCAGATTCCTTCCACAGGTTGCGCTGAAACCTCCGAGACTTTTTTTACTTCATAATAATAATAATAATAATAAACTACTTAAGCCGCAGCATTCTACCTATCAAAGGGCACCAGTTCACTATAAGACATATAACTATGTGAAATTTCATGACTGAAATCAGTACTTTCTGAGTTCTGGCCCTGAAACGATATCTCTATGCCACCTATTGTTATTTATCCCAGTGATAACAATACCGTCCTCTGATTTGTCAAGTGGAGGGTAAAAAATTAAGATCGAACATGAAACAGTCGGAAGGGGAAGGATATAAAAACGCAACGGACTGGCCTTAAATAGAGTTAGCGGAGACGATTTGAGCAAGGATTTTAGCGTTATCAGAGGAAGAAATAGCTGCAGAGCATTCTGAGTTGGAAAAGAGGAAGAGAAAACATTACTGGTGAGGATTTTGGAAAGATAACAGAAGATATGGGAAGTTTTCTATGTGAAAGTCCAGAGCATTAGGAATGAATGAAGCTGTGTTAAGTAAGCGCGAAAGAGTCTTATCATAATTCAAGGCACAAACGCAGGGTTAGACTGACCCAGCAACTCTTGCAAAGCAACCTTCATTTTGTGGACAGCATTAGAACAGGCAAGATCAATTAACAAGAAATATTAGCAAAAATCAGAGAAGCCATATCTATCCATCTATCTATCTATCTATCTATCCATCTAGAGAGAGAAAGATATATAGATAGAGAGAGAGATAGATAGTTATATTCACACACACACACACACACACACACACACACACACACACACACACACACACACATACACACACACACACACATATACAGTATATCTATCTATCTATATCTATCTATCTATCTATATAATCTCTCTCTCTCTCTGTATATATATATATATATATATATATATATATATATATATATATATATATATATATATATATATATATATATGAGAGTGTTTAGTGGCCATTTGTCCCGGAAGGGGGCTGGTGATACTCAGTACCCTCTTCAGGCACAAATTGATCCACAGGTATACATGGCCAGTGATGACAAGCGTGGGTGGTGAACTGAATGAAAGGAAGGCAATGATTGATTATGTGTGTGTGGATGAAAAGATGCGAAGATGTGTAATGGACGCAAGAGCATATAGAGGCTGAGGGAGTGGACTTTCTGACCACCACCAAGTGGTGGTCAGAATCAAGGTCAAAGTAAAATGGAGAAATAGAAGAAGGGAAGGACGGGAGGAAGGAGTAGATGCAAGGAGAGTGGAAAGGTTACAAGAGGATGAGAAAAAGGCAGAATATAAGAGAGAAGTGGAGGAACGACTGGGTAAATAATATGAATTGTAGCAGACGAGGGACGTGGAAGGTGTGTGCAAGATATTCACAGAAGAAATATGTGCAGCATGTGAGGTGGTGTGTGGGGCGAAGAGAAGACGAAAGGGGGTGCAAGGAACAGCATGGTGGAATGAAGAGATGAGACAGGTTGTGGCACAAAAGAAGAGAGCATATAATGAATGGATGAGAAATAGGGGCTTGGAAGAAGCTGAGAGACAGAAGAAAGAGTTATATGTAGAAAGGTAGAGAGAGAGATGAAATGATTAGTAAGAGAGAGTAAAAAGAGAGTGGATGAGGAATTTGGAAGGAATTTGAGTGTAAAGTGGAGGGACTGTAAGAAAATGTTCTGGAAAGAGGTAAAGAGAGTTAGACGGGGTGGCAATGTAGTTAGCAGGGGAGTGAAAGATAAAGATTGTAGATTATTAGTGAAGAAGGGAGAAAAAGTGAGCAGATGGAGACAACACTTTTAAGGAATTGTTGAACATAGAGAATGAAAGTAATGCGAGTATAAGTGGCTGGGGAATGGCTGGGAGAAGGAAGGAGGTGAGAAGAGAGGAAGAAATCAGTAGGATGGAAATTGTGGAAGCAATGAAGAGTGTCAAAATGGGGAAAGCCACAGGAATTGGTGTAGTGTGTGGTGAAATACTGAAGCATGGAGGGAAGATAGTAGTCGAATGGATGTGGAAGACGTGCACATAGGCCTGGGAGGAAGGTCGAGTCCCAGAGGATTGGAAGTCAGGTATAATTATTCCCTTGTACAAAGGGAAAGGGGAAAAAGAAGTGTGTGGTTGGCTTGGGAGGAAGGTAGAGTCCCGGAGGATTGGAAGTCAGGTATAATTATTCCCTTGTACAAAGGTAAAGGGGAAATAGAAGTGTGTGGTAATCATAGGGGCATTTGTCTTCTTAGTGTAATAGGAAAAGTATATGGCAGGATACTTATTGACAGAGTTATCAGAGGAATTAGTTGGAGAAGAACAGGGAGGTTTTAGGAAGGGAAGAGGTTGTGTAGATCGGATATTAATTCTTAGATCTTTAGTAGAAAAGTTTCTAGAGAAGGGAAAGAAATTGTATGCGGCCTTCATGGATTTGGAGACAGCATATGACAGGGTGGATAGAACAAGGATTGTGGAAATTATTAAGAATATATGGAGTAGATGGGAAGTTGTTCAATGCTGCGAAGAGTATGTATGAGGGTGCTAAGGCTGCAGTGCATGTGGATAGTGAACTGAGTGAATTTTTCTATTTGAAGGTTGGGTTGAAACAGGGATGTCATGTCTCCATGGTTGTTCAATCTGTATATGGAAGGGGTTAAAAAAGAGATACAGGTCTCCCTCTCTTTACGATCGGTATGCGTTCCTAGAAAGGCAATTGTATACCAAAATATTGTATAGCAAACTTAAGGTTAAATGGGAATAATAGGGATGCATTTCTTGACTCGTATATAAGAACCCAACACCCATACAAGTGATTTAATATGCAATAATAATGATGCTGTATGTATTGTAGTGCATCTGAATCACATATGAATGTACATCTGCAAACATAAAGACATGAAATAGCATAAACAACGACTTGAAATACGGTACAGTATAAAGAACAGGAAAAATAGTAATATCCTGGGCACTGACACACACAGACGCACGGAGGTTGTAAGCTGAACGAGCAAGCGGGTGAGACTGGGCAGTGGTGCGGTTTCGGGACAATTTGCCGTCACAGAAATAACAAGATAATTCGCCGTCATTAATGATTCGCCGTCATTAATGAAGACAACTATGAGCGACGCTAGAATAAAATTCAGCGACGTGTACAGTGAGGAAGAAACAATTATTGACTAAAGGTGCAACTAATAAAAAATCCTCAAAGCCTATGCTATTGAACATAGACTTTGATGGTTCCCACTGATATATAGTTATGAAAGTATTCATCAATTGATAATAAGTATATATATAGAATGACGGGGAATCGTCCAGGGTGCGAATTGTCCTTACGGGGAATCATCCATGTTTTGACAGCGAACTGACTTGACGGCGAATTATCTCAGAACCAGTGATGCTTGGTTGGCAAAAGGGCGGGAAACTGTGGGCAGGGTGGGTATGCCAAGCAACTCTCAGGTGATCTGCCTGTGAATGCGGGATTTCTCCACATTACCAGTCGTAAATGCTGAGGAGCTCAATCGTAAAAAGAACGATTGGTACTAAAGAAGAACGATTATAAACGCGAAATTTCGTAAAACGAAACATCGTACAACGAGAGAGACCTATACAAGGTAGGGCAGTGGATGTTAGAGTGGCCCTAATGAGAGAGGGCAGTGTTTGGAAACTACGTGCACTGCTGTTTCCCGATGATACTGTGTTGTTAAGTGAAGACGAAGGGGAGCTGCAGGGCTTGGTGGATGAGTTTGGGAGAGTGTGTAAGAAATGGAATCTAAAGGTGAATGTAGGGAAGAGTAAAGTTATGGTCTTCAAGAG
>NC_137062.1:28979827-28994827 GCF_032717465.1 Coenobita brevimanus
CGTATCCGAAACTAAATCGGCAAGGCAGAGGTGTTACGGAACTTCCTCAATCGCCGAGAATAAGGACCCAGGACGTAGGGTGACATCTTACGGCTTAACCCCTTCAGGCCAGTGATGGTACTTTTGCCAGCCTATTATTGTTACTTACACATCATTTTTTTTTTTCAGCTCTGGGTGAGAAATCCGGCTGGGAGAGTTCATGGATACGCTTTTTAATTTATACTATTATTAACTCGGGCTAAAACTGCATCTCTCCATCTGCACTGCTGATCTATAATGGTAAATTAAAAATAGAATACTATGCTTGTCACAAAAAAATGGCTATGGAGAGGATGTAATGCTGTTGCACTGCCTTTTCGACCACCGAGCTATGTGAAACAAGATACGAAGGGACAAAAATATCGTCCAGATTAGTGTGAAAGAACTACAGTTAATACCAACGATTTCTGTAAACACCCAAAATCGCCTGGAGGCAAAAGGAATGCAATATAAAAGTGCGTCACCGGCTTGAACGAGACGTCAGCTACAGTAGCTTAACCCCAGGGACGTTGTGTGGCCCCAACGGGTCTAAGGGAACTCAGTATACCGATACCATTTTATACTATTTCCTGCCTCTCCCAAGCTGCTTCCTATTCACTCCATCTTTGTTCCGCGTTAAGTCTCTCTCTCTCTCTCTCTCTCTCTCTCTCTCTCTCTCTCTCTCTCTCTCTCTCTCTCTCTCTCCTCCCCATCTTTCTTTCCTCTTCTTTCTTCCCTCCATCCTTCCCTCCCCACCATCTACTGCTACCTTCATTCCTCTCCCTCCCAACTTTAGCCATTCCCTTTACATTTTCTTTTCATTTCATTTTCCTGATTTTCATTTTTCTCTCTTCCTATTCCCTCTCGTATTCCACAGTCTCCTCTGTCTTCCTTTTCTTCATTTCTCCTTCATTGTTTTCCTCTTTTTCTCTCTTTTTCTCCTTTCCTTTCTTCTTGTAATAATTCATCCTCGGTCTTGCGCCCCTTCTTCATTTCCTCTCTCGTCTCTCTGTTTATTATTTTACCTTTCCATTTTTTCTCTGTCCCACCTTTCCCTTCTTTCCACCATTTCTTTCTCTTCATTGTTCCATCCTGTACCATATACATTTTTCCCCTTCTTCATTATCCAGTATTTTCTTTCTCCATTTCTCATTAATTTCCATTTCTCGCCCCTTCCCCTCTTCACCACTTATATTTCCACACTCTTGTCTTCCCTCAGATAGTCCCTTTCATCTTTCTCCTTCCCCTCCTGCCTCTTTCCTTCCTACATTCTATCTTCTTCATATTCATCTTCTTCGTAGTCTTCTTTTATTTTCTTCGTCCTTGTTCTCCTCTTTTTCGTTCCCTGCTCTCTTTTTTCTACATTAATGTTGTCGAGTAATTGCAGAGTGAGAAGGACACAGGAGGAAAAAAAAGGAAAAAGTTAGACTGGAGGAAAAGAGGAGAGGAGAAGACGGGTGAAAGGGAAAAGCGTAGAAAATAGAGGGTATGGATAGGAGGGAAGAACAGAGAAGAGGGAAGAAAAGAAACTGCAAGAGAAGAGAGTGAAGAGAAGGGAAGGGAAGAAAGGATAAGAAAGGGAAAGAAATAGAGGGAGAGAAAAGTAGAGAAAACACGCTATGAAAAGATACAAGATACTGACAGGGCAAGAAATGGATAAGGCGTGATAAAAGAGCTTCACTGGCTCTCTGTCTGTCTGTCTGCCTGTCTGTCTGTCTGTCTGTCTGTCTCTGCCTGTCTGTCTGTCTGTCTGTCTGTCTATCTCTCTCTCTCTCTCTCTCTCTCTCAAAAAAAAAAAAAAAAAAAAAAAAAAGTTAACTTCTCCTTCTTTAATTTTCTTCAAGAAGTCATGTGGCTGCGTACGTGCACGCGTGAGCGAACACACACACACACACACACACACACACACACACACACACACACCCACACACACACACACACACACACACACACATGCAGGCATGCACCCAAACAGAGAGAGAGAGAGAGAGAGAGAGTTGGATGTCGTGATGAACCGCAGTATATCTTAACACCGGTCGGGCTGAGGCCTGACCCAAATCACCTCCATGAAGACGGAGAGGAAGACCGACAATGAGGAGGAGGGATCAAAGAGGGAGGGGTACCTGGGGTAGGGCGGCGTGGTGTGGTGGTGATGGTGGAGGTGAAAATAGGGTTTGAGGCTATTTGTGTTTGCACAATGGGAGGAGGTGCTTGGTGATGGATACTGACACATACTGATGTTTCAAAGTGTGGAAAGCCAAATAGGCAGAGAGAAAAAATGATGGCTAAGTAGACAGAGATAATATAATGAAATTTGAAGATATATACACCCTGTTTAGATTTGCTTATAAAAGTCATATAGACAGTTAAAGTAAGGAAACACTAACAGCCAGTATCATATTGACCTTTTCTATATTGGATGGATCTTTGAGCAGGTGATGATACTCAAGACCATTTTTGCAGTAAAGACCGCCTTGCATCTCTGGTAACGTTCTATGTGGCTGGGAAGCCTGCAATAGCCTCTTGCATCAACACACGGCCGTCTCCGACCCTCGTCAAACAGGCCAGTATATAGACCTGCTAATTACAAAGAGAAGGGAGAGGAATGTTAGGCCAACCACAGCAGGGTATAATTCTGTGCGATCTATGTATAATCAGACTTTGCTTTATTTTGGGAACAAAATTACGGACGACACAAAGACGTAGGCAAAACCAAAACGAATTGTGTGAGCGAATAAAGCAATGATAATGATATGGCTTATACCATGTATAAATATTTTGCGCGATCTATGTATTGTTTTTCTATTGCAAGGTGTGAAATGCGGAGGTTCGGAGGTGCACTGGCCTAAATCTATCAGCAAAATTGGATTTGGGGAAGGTGAAGCTTGTAGCTGAGTGGATAAGTCGATGGGTTAGGCACTGCGTGTTAAAGGGTTCGCTCCAGGATATTGCAATTAAGAATTTGTATATTTAAAATGAATATCATCACGTTCACCGTTCGTCCACATGGACCCACCTTCACATCATAAGAATACCTAATTAACGCCAACACGCCAGGACTGAATATATTATCCTAAGCGTAGAACAACATAGATGGTGGGTATGACTGGGAAAATTATAAGTGAAGGTCCTCCTTCTGTACATTGGTATTTCACAGCGTTTCACTTTACCCAGCATTATCATGTATTGACAAAGCTCAGTAGAGCATAGCAGTGTAAAACACCAATCAAGGCTCCCTTTTAAGTTGCCATCCTAACAGCTGTTGCCATTCCTGCTTCTACAACATCCATAGCCAAGTGCCATGTGACGTGTGACGACAGCACTGGATCAACCCACTATTGTGTGTTGCAGCTGCACTACTGTAAACACAGGATGGCCTCAATATCTTATAACCAGTCAGATGCATTAAAGCGGGAAGTAAATATATCGTCTTCAACAGTTTTCATCAACTTGTGCAAACGATGCATAATCAGTCATTGCAGTATAATGGGATACCAAGAAAATGAAACTTGGAACAGGTTAATTAAACTGAATTAGAGCAGGAAGCACAATAACATTGCACGTAAAATGTATTATCAGCCCATAGGGAGAGGGGGGGGGGAAGGCTAATAAACAGAATAAACAGTAATAATGTCTTCATATAGTTGCTTTTTATTTTATTTTAACATTTCCCACGCAGTTTAAACAGGATAAACTTGGAACAGGACGGTTCGATACAAGGTTCATTAACTCCATATCTCTGGGGATGGGAGGGTCTACTGGGTTACTGATATCGGTCTGTAGGTAGTTATAATGAAATACAGTACATACTCTGGCTGAAGGGGATAACGGAACTGCCTGCAACATTTATAACAGCCTGTCAGATCGATGGATAGCTCTCTCTTGCACTGCCTTGTATTACTGGGTTAAAGTGAACTTGGCGAAGAATAGTTCGGATACTATTATCAGTAAAAGACGTGAAAATTGTATGATCTATCACACTGATTACCTGTTTACCTGATCGAAATCTTATGTGGAGAATGATAAAGGATAATTCCGGAAGCATATTATAATAATTAAATTGTTAAATAATTAAATGATTAAACAACAAAATGCGCTGCTGCAATTGTATCAGCTTGCTCGAGCGATGGATGGGTTTCCCGTAGCACTGTCTTGTAATATTAATTCAAAGGCTGAGCCAGAGGGAGGAGTAACATGAAAAAAAGGGGGGGGAGGTATTACAATGACTGGCTGTAGATTTTGTGTTAACTTGCTAATATGCCAGCTCCTCCTTTGCGCTATCTTGGAATATTATCCCCTTTAATCAGATAACAGTATTTTCTATTCTATTTTGTTATTGTTACACCAAACGATTATATTACACTCATGACAAAGCTGTAGCAGTGAAATGATTAATGATTTTTTTTATCTGACACTAACTGATCGAAATGCCTTAACAGAGCTGAAAAAAAAAAAAATGGCTTGGTACACTCCGTTTCCATTAACGTGGCCTAAAACTGATATATCTTCATCGCTATTTTGCAGCTGTAGCATGAGCTTAGCACTAGAGTATGACGCTAGTCATGAAGAAGTGCTATAACAAGGATATAGTAATGTAGCTTTCCTCTTCCACCACTGAGTTACAAAATGACAAAAATCTGGCTTAGGTAAGGTAAAAAGAGTACAGTAGAAATAACACAGAACAAAATACGTTTTTATAGTGAAAATGAAACCCCTCTAGTGCAAAAACTTCTTGCTACCGTCAGGCAGTTTTAATCAACTTATCTAAAAGCTGTCATCGTGAACGGATAAAAAAGCATTTTCATTTACTTTCTTCATGACTGCTGCGACACCACCTTACCCTTGGTATTACCAGACAATGAATGTGGCTTATGGTACACCTTGTGACGGAGTTGGAGGCAATTTTCTTCAATACGTCCACTTAGATCGCATCCTTTACGGTATTTTTGCTACCACCAGCGATTTTCTTATTGAAGGGACTAGATAATTGTTTATGACAGTGCAAAACATCAATTAATCGTCTATCATCACGTTTCCAAGACAGTTTTCGCATAGTACATAATAGTCCTCAGTTTGTTGCTGTTAACAGAAAGCATGTTTTAGAAGCGTGTTTTCGTGGTTTTTGTTGCACCTCTTACTTAGTGATTAATTATGCACAATAAACTCTAATAATCTAATTTGTGTTTTAAACAAAAATAAATTCTACCAATAACACAAGAAAATATTAACGTATCATATCCTAAAATGAATTAGGACGAGTTGCTGGGAGCTTCTGAGAGGACTAGGACATGTGCCTACACTCATGAAATTCTAGTCATAGCCTTCACAGCAGCAGAAGGCCTCATTTTGATCAAAGTGTCTGTTGCTGTTTGTTTTAATTTAATTTATAATCTAAGATAGTATCAGGCTCTACTCCATATCGATCGTGCGTGAGAATACATAATTATCGCTTCAGGTCTTAAATTATTATGCTGCATCTGATCATTATCTTTTATTATCCTCCCTGACGTCCACACTACATTTTAGCTGATCTACTACGAGATCATTCTTGTTAGCTGAAATTAGAGATAAAACCATAGCAAAAATTATATAAAATAATTGTTTTGTACAGGAATTTTGGTTACTGGCAGTCAGTCTGTACAGGCAGGAATAAATTTATTGAAAGATAATAGCAAGCTGAAAACAATGAGTTCCTGGTACATACCAGGAAATAGAGTATCATCTAATATTACCATCCTCTGTGGCAAATTCCAAACGTTAATCATGGCTAATAATTATAAGAATATGGAAAGTTTTTTTTTTGTTTGGGTCAGTTGTTGGTGTTGTCACATAGGTCTCTACAAGTGGTAGGGGGGAAAAAGTGTCTAGTAGGGGAAAACTGAAAGTGTTGCCGTAGATGACTAAGCACGCGGTATACGAAAGACTGTGCGGAAAGGTAAATTGCCTGTCTTAACTTAGGGGCCTCTGCACTTGGTGTGTGCAGCCCTTAGGGCAATGTGGTAATTGTGAGTCTGAGGTCTAACTTAGGGTATAGTGTGAGAGAAACAAAAATGCTGGAAATGTGATGAATAAATGGTCTTCATATTCGGTGAGTACCATCTGATTGTTAGTGTCTGCAGGTTCTTGTGTTCTAGTTCCCCCTGTCCTCATTCAGGGGTCATTGAAGGAGGACCGTGGACTGTAGTACAGTATTTCTGTGGTGGTGTTTGTGGTAGGTGGTGGCGACCATCATCCACTCACTTGATGTAGTGCTGCATACTTCTTCCTTAGCCTTTATCATTCTTTTTCTGTGCCTGCCCTCCTCTCTTCCTATTACTCCCATCTTTCCTGTCACTTCTTATTGCTTTTCTTTCCCTTACAGGTGGCTTTACATCGAGTGGCAAGCCAAATGGTTTCCTATAAGCCAAGAAACCATTTACAACGCTGGGTGGTAACTATATAACCAAACCATACGTGCTCCCTACGTGTCAACAAGTGGGTTGGTGGAGGGTTAGTGCCCCTCCCTGTAAAACAAATAACTCAAAGTCAAATGACCACCCCTTACGGGATTATGGCGTCTGGCAATAGATAGATAGATATTAGTTTCTTGGTAGTCAGATACGACCCCGTTTCTGGTATATGGCCATGGTGTGTGAGATGTCCTCCATGATTAAGCGAAGGTGAGGTATACGAGGCTGAGATAGCCCCTCGGTGTGTTCATGACCCAGTATATCATAATAGGATGATTGCAGACCAGGCAGGTGTCAGACCACCAAGGTGGTGAAGACAAGATGGCTTGTGAGAGGCACAGTGGCTTTATTAGGTAAATCTGCTGACTCTCTGCTGCCCTTTGGAATATAATAATAATAATAATAATAATAATAATAATAATAATAATAATAATAATAATAGTAATAATAATAATAATAATAAAGGGCTTTTGCCTCCAAACTGTGAAAGGAACATTATGTCAAATGACCAATGTGGGGTTACGATCTGAGGAGTAGAGGTGCCACAACGTTCACCTTCCTTCCGTTTCTGTCCTATCGTCTCACAGGTGTCATATTAACCCACTGCGTAGTCATGGAAGGTCCAGGGGGACTCCATTCATCGAGGACTTCAGGATGTATGCTTGCAGGTAATAGTATAATGGCTAAAGTAAACTAGTATCTTTCTTATGCATGCAGGGTCCCCCCGCTATATATATATATATATATATATATATATATATATATATATATATATATATATATATATATATATATATCATATATATACTGTTTTCATCTAAAGATACCCCTGGGGGTTGAGGTATTTCAAGAATACTCCCCCAATATCCTTGCTTGTCGTATGAGGCGACTAAAAGGGTTGGTGGCGGGTTAGTGCCCCATCCTGTAAAAAGAACTAACTAAACAAGTGAATAATGCGCCTCCGACCAGGAAGGACTATGTGTTGACGACTAAGGAACGGACGGAGGACATTTTAAGGGTAGGGACATAGAATGTGAGAGCTGTGAATGATGCAGTGAAAAAGAGAGAGATTGTTCAAGTGCTTGAGGATGCAAGAGTGGATGTATGTGGATTGACTGAAACTAATTGGAAAGATGAAAAGGTGAAAGAATGGGAATACGGTTTAGGAATATGTGCAGGAGTTAATGAGAATGAGAGGGTAAGAAAGGGAGTATGTCTGATGATAAGTAGAAAGTGGGAGGAGAATATAAGAGAGTTATGAGCAGTGGCTGCAAGGATTGTATGGGTGAGGATGAAAGTAGGTATACAAGCTTGGGCGATTGGATGTGCTTATGCACCAACAGAGGACCGAGTGGCAAGAGTGAAAGATGAGTTTTGGGCAAGTGTAGAAGCATGTATGGACAAGTTTGAGAGGAGCAAGAGAGTGTTTTTCATTGGAGACATCAATGAGAAAGTTGGGAATGTACGAGTGGATGGAGTGGTTGGTCAGTGGGGTGTGCCAGCTGAAGCAGATGGAAATGGTAGTGCTTTGGTGGACATCTCTGTGCTGGTCAGGGGTTGGCAATAGCCAACACCTTTTTTCGGCATGAGATGATCCACAGGTATACATAGAGAATCATGAGGAGGATGAACGAAAGGCAATGATAGATTACGTGTGTGTGGATGAGCGAATGAGAAGACAAGAGTTGGATGCACGAGTGTGGACAGGGTGAGGGAATGTAATCTTGGACCATCACTTAGTGATGGCCAAGGTAAGGCTGCAAAGGAAATGGGTGAAAAGACGAAGAAGACAGGAGGAAACAGCACCTGTGTGAAGAGTGGAGAAGTTGCAAGATAGTGAGAAAATGGCAGAGTATAAGAGCACATTGGAAGAGAGATTGGGAAGGTATGAGTTAGAGATGTATATAAGATATTCATGGAAGAGATAGGCACAGCGTGTGAGGTGGTTTGTGGAGTGAGGAGGAAATGCAGGGGTGTGCAAGGGACAGCATGTTAGAATGTTGAGCTGAAACGAACTGTGGAACAAAAGAAGAAGGCATATGGTGAATGGCTAGCAAGCAGAGGAAGGGGAGAAGATAAGAGAGAGAAAAGAGAGATATATGTGATAGGAGAAGGGAGGTGAAGAGATTGGTGAAGGAGAGTAAGAAGAAAGTGGATGAAGAGTTTGGCAGGAATCTGAGTGTAAAAAGGAAGGAGAGTAAGAATTTGTATTGGAAGGAGGTAAAGAGAGTAAGACAGTGTGAAAGGGGAAATAGTAGGGGAGTTATAGATGGGAATAATAAATTGTTGGTGGAGAAGAGAGAGAAATTGAAGAGATGGAAGGAGCACTTTGAGGATTGCTGAATGTAGAGAGTGAGAGCAGAGCTAGTATAAGTGGTTGGGGAATGGCTGGGTGAAGAAGAGATGAGAGGAGGGAGGAAGAGATCAGTAGGGCAGAAGTAGTGGAAGCAATGAAGAAGATCAAGATGGGAAAGGCCCCAGGAATTGATGGAGTGTGTGGCGAAATGCTGAAGTATGGGGGTGAGGTTGTCGTGGAGTGGATATGGAAGTTGTGTAGATTGGCTTGGGAAGAGGGAAGGGTTCCAGAGGACTGGAAATCAGGTAAAATCGTCCCGTTATACAAAGGAAAAGGAGAGAGAGAAGTATCTGGTAACCATAGGGGTATTTGTCTTCTTATTGTGATTGGAAAAATATATGGTAGAATACTCATTGATAGGGTTAAGCATATAACAGAAGGGATAGACTGTAGCACAAGTAGAGCAGGGCAGTACTCCAAAGGTGGATGAAAATCTGATAACAGAGAGAGCTGGAGCTCCCGTTTCATCAACCCTCAGGACTAGCTCCTGACCATCCTCCTTTGCTGAACTTTTTCAGTGTCTTATTAACGCAGACAGTAGGCCAGCATGCTCTCCAGTACAAGTTTCACTAACTATCTACACCGAACTACATGCACAGTACACACTACACTTCCTTTTCCAAAATTACAAAACAAAACAAAACAATCATGGCTACACAACACACAGCCTCGGAGTTCCTGGGGGGGGGGGGCATAAATGCCCACATCTTCTGCCCCTCTCCCAGTGACGACTTGAGCTGCCTGGAACCACTGTCTGACTCACTTCATCTTAATTTCTGCAACATCCGTGGCCAATCCTCCAACTTTCACTCTGTTGAGCACCACCTCTCCTCCTCTAATCCTCACCTTCTTTTTCTAACTGAGACTCAGCTGTCTGAGGCAACTGACAGCAAACTCTTCTCTGTATCCTCCTACTTTCTATATACTCATTTCAGAGCCAAAGGTGGCTGTTGTGTATACATACAAAACGACTTATCTTGCTCTCATGATCCTGAACTTGATTCCTCTGAATTCTTTACACTCTGGCTTCGTCTTTCCTGTCATTCTCTGACTAAATATGTCTGCACTGTTTACTTATCCCCTAATTCTACTGTCTATCAAAAATTCTTCGAGTATCTTACTTCAACTATGGAACACATTCTATCCATTTCTCCTTTCTCTGAAATCTCCATGGTAGGAGATATCAATTTTCACTACCACCTTTGGCTCTCCTCTCCTTTCACTGATCCACCTGGTGAACAAGCCTACATCTTTTCTATTCTTAATGACCTATAGCAGCTTGTACAGCATCCTATCTGTATCCCTGACTGCCTTGGAGAAAGCTCCATCATACTTGACCTCTTCCTTACAACTAATCCTTCTGCTTACACTGTTAATCTTTTCTCTCCTTTGGGCTCCTCCAGTCAGAACCTTATCACCTTGACCTGTCCTATTGCTCCAGTACAGCCTGCGGACGTTACAAAGAATCGTCGTCTGTGGCAATTTGGAGCTGCGGATTGGGAGGCCCTCAGGCAGTACTTCTTTGATTTTCCCTGGAATAATTATTGCTTCCATGGCCGGGAGCCATCTGAGTGTGCTTTGTGCATTACGGAGGTTATTCTCTTGCGCATGGAAGCATACATTCCTTTCTCATACCCTTTGACTAATGCAAGAAAGCCTTGGTTTAATCATGCTTGTTCTAATGCTGTCCGCAACAAGGAGAGGGTCTATAAAAGGTACCAGAGCCAACACACCCCTGAATCACATCATTTTTATGTTTCTGCCCGGAATCGTGCTATGTCTGTTCTTTGCTTTGCTAAAAATAATTTCATCTGTACTAAATGCTCCTAACTCTCTGACTTGAATTCTTTCTGCTCCTTCCAGCACCTCGCCAAAAACCTTTCTAACAACTTTACCTCATCCTCCTTCCCTCCTCTTTTCTGTTCTGATGATTCTGTAGCTATTTCTTCTACTGGTAAAGCAGATCTCTTCACTCAGACTTTCTCCTCCAATTCCACCTTAGACAATTCCGGTGCTTTTCCTCCATCACTTCCCCCCTCAGACTTCCTCATTGCTGACATTAAAATTTCTTCAGTTGATGTATTTTCTGTCATCAGTTGCCTCAATACTAACAAGGCATATGGGCCTGATGGAGACCCTCCTGTTGTCCTCAAGAACTGTGCTTCTGTGCTTACACCCTGCCTGGGTAAACTCTTTCACCTATGTCTTTCAACTTGTACCTTTCCTTCTTGCTGGAAGTTTGCTCTCATTCAGCCAGTCCCAAAGAAGGGTGACCATTCCTAGCCCTCTAACTATCGTTCAGTTGCTTCAACATCCTGTATCTCAAAAGTTTTCAAGTCAATTCCTATTCGAAAAATTTTAAGGCATCTTTCCTATCACAATCTTCTTTCTGATCGTCAGTATGGGTTCCGCCAGGGACGCTCCATTGGCGATCTTCTCACCTACCTTTCAGACACCTGGTCATCCTCCTACCACGACTTTGGCGAAAGCTTTACCATTGCATTTGACATCTCAAAAGCTTTCGATCGAGTCTGGCATTAATCTTTATTTTCCAAACTGCCCTCTTACGGTTTCTATCCTTCTCTCTGTGCCTTCATCTATAGCTTCGTTTCTGGTCGTTCTATAGCCGCTTTTGTAGACTTCCATCGTTCTTCTCCTAGATCTATCAACAGTAGTGTTCCTCAGGGCTCTATCCTATCACCAACTCTCTTTTATTCATCAATGACCTTCTAAGCTGTACAAATAACCCTATCCACTTGTACGCTGATGACTCCACTCTTCACCTTTCTATTCGGTTCCTGCAACGTCCATCTCAGTAGTTACTTCAAGAAACAAGGGATGAGGCTATGGCACACCTAATGTCTGACTTGGCTCGTATCTCTGAGTGGGGTATAAATAATCTTGTTTTTAATGCATCAAAGACTCAGTTCTTACACCTATCAACCCGACAAAATCTTCCACAGGTGTACCCACTTTTGCTTAATAATATTCAGCTTAATCCTGAATCAAGCTTGAACATGCTTGGGGTTTCACTCACTCGGGACTTATGGAAAGATCATGTTATATCTCTTTTAAAATCTGCTTCTAAGAGATTGGGTGTCCTAAACCGACTCCGTTCCTTCTTTACCCCTGCACAATTGTTGACTCTATACTCAAGTTTTATCCACTCCTGTGTGGAGTACAACTCGCATGTGTGAGGAGGTTCCCCAAATACAGCTCTTCTCAATAGGGTGGAGTCAAAAGCTTTTCGTCTCATTAAATCTCCTCCTCTTACTGGCTCCCTTCAACCTCTGTCTCTTTGCCGCACTGTAGCATCTTTATCTCTTTTTTTATCGCTACATCAATGGTCACTGCTCATCTGAACTCTCTCCTTGCATTCCTCCACCTCTACGACGGGCACGTAGCACCTGTCTAGCAGCAAAGCTCTCATCTCTTTTCTGTCCAACTCTCTAATGCAAGAGTTAACCGTTACTCCCAGTCCTTCATTTACGCAATAGGTCAACTCTGGAACTATGGAACTCTCTCTGTATTTCCCGCTTCCTACGATCTCCAGTCTTTCAAACGTACTCGTAATGTGTCCAGACATCTCGAAATTATTGAATTTCAAATTTGGCTCTCTTGTATTTTTTTCCTTGGACGGAAAAGTTTGCGGGTTTATGGCCTTTGGTTCCTTCTTCTTAGCATAAAAAAAAAATGGAGAAGAACAAGGGGGATTTAGGAAGGGAAAAGGATGTGTAGATCAGATATTTGTTCTAAGATGTTTAGTGGGGAAGTATCTAGAGAAGGGAAAGAAAGTGTATGCTTGCCCTCATGGACTTGGAGAAAGCTTATGACAGAATAGATAGGCAAGGTATATGGAAGGTATTAAGAACATATGGAGTGGAGGGGAAATTACTGAGTGCTGTGAAGAGTATGTACGAAGGGCTAGGGCTACGGTGTGAGTGGATGGTGAGCTGAGTGAGCGTTATTTTATCTAAATGTGGGACTGAAACAGGGATGTGTCATGTCTCCATGGCTGTTTAATATATACATGGATGGGGGTGTAAAGGAGGTGCAAGGCAGGGTAGTGAATGTGGGAGTGGCTCTAATGAATGAGGGTGAGATGTGGAAGATTCCGGTGTTGCTGTTTGCTGATGATACAGTATTGTTGAGTGAAGATGAATGGCAGTTGCAAGCTTTGGTGAATGAATTTGGGACAGTGTGTAGGAAGAGGAATCTGAAAGTTAATGTAAACATTAGTAAAGTTATGGTGTTTGAGAGGAATGAAGTCACAGAATGCACAGTGAGGTTGGATGGTGAGGATTTGGAGAATGTGAGTGCATTCAAGTATTTGGGTAGAGTGATGAGTAAGGATGAAACTTTTGGGGATGAAGTGCGTGATAGGGTACAGCAGGGAAGGAAGGTTGATGGTTCACTGAAAGCAGTGAAAAGAAATAGGGAGGTGAGCATGGAAGTACTGTGATCCCTACCCTGACGTATGGAAGCGAGGCGTGGACCTTGCAAGAGGGGAACAAGTCAAGAGTGAGAGCAGTGGAAATGAGTTACATGAAAGGAGCATGTGGAGTGACATGGAGGGACAGGTTAACGATTGAAGAAGTGAAGGAATTTTGTGGGGTGGATGTGGATGTGATTGAGAAAATTAGGAGAAATACACTGAGGTGGTTTGTGTTACGAGTTGGCTAGTGACATTGGCTTTTGTGGGAAACCATAAACTCTAGTGGAATCCCAGTTATCGTTCAGTTAACCGCTCATTCGGTTGGGAGTCTTTTCAAATCAATTTTTCACTGTCATAAGTGATCGTCTTTGTGCAAGACATTAGCGCTCCCACTGAGCGATTTGTTTTGGGCGCGTTTCGCTCATTCTAGCCGTTAGAAATGCGGCCATAGCGCTCCCTTCTTTCCCACGAGTTAGTCAGTCAAGATTTGACCGCCACAGAGGCAGGTTGTGTGTGGCAGTGTTCTTCCTCAGTAATGACACCTAGTTCCCACCGCCACCGTGATTGGCAAGAGACAGCGAGTGCAGTGTTCTTCCTCAGTGACGACACCCACTCTCTGACCAGTATTTCCGTTTCGTATTTTTCTAGGTTTAAGAGTTTAGCTTCTGAGTGAGCGAGTGAGTGCAATCTCTTTATTTTGAATTCATTTTGAAATGTAACGTTAAATTTATTTCTTTGTAATCAATAAATTTAAGTTCTTTTTCTCGAGCTTAATGTAATGTAAACTCATGTTTCATTTCTCCATACTAAGCTTATTTCTCTATTAGCTCCTAGCTTGCATAAACGCTTTGCTATTCATAACTGGTACTTAGGCCAGTCTTGTTGTATTAAGCTTAAAATCCGTTGTGCCTTCTAGGAGTTAACGCATCAGCAAGAACCTGATATCATTAACAGTATTAGTTATTTATTGTCAGAGGCTAACAGTACTAATAAACAGCAATTGTGAGTAATTAGTCTCTGCTGTGTACTATTGAGAAAGTTTATAAATTCTCGTTCTGAGAGAATCGGCGAAGTAAGCCGGCATAAAGTAATCATTGCTTGATTTAGCAAAACAATTCTTGTTCCTACTGCTCAGTATTATTGAACATTATCATTTAATAATTGCATTTATTTTAAAAACCCCGTGACAGTTTGAACATGTGGAGAGCATGGAGAATGAAAGACTGACTAAGAGGGTGAATGTAGGTGAAGTGGAGGGAGGGGAAGATCGAGGATGAGGTGGAGGGATGGAGTTGAGAGGTATATGAGAGATGGGGGAGTGAGTTGGGGGGAGGGCAGTCAAATGGCGGGTGACAGAACGACTTGGAGGCATTCTGTCTGAGGCTGCCCTTTGCGGGATTAGGGAGCCGGGCTGCAGATAGATAGATAGATTTAAAGATATTTCAATATTTATTACATTCTAATCTGAAATATCGTTTATCATTCAATATATTGTATAACTTTAACATGCATCTACAGAACAGATAACAATATTCCGTGTAGGAAGGAGTCAACAATGCTGATGCCATACTTGGACCAAAAAAGTGACTCTCGCTCGCGAATTTTCGGCTGGGTTAATGCAATGTGACACGATCCTAACCACATAGGCCCTAACACTGAGAGAAAACAGGCAATGATGTCTTTCAAGGAAGGATATTCTTCATTTTCCAAGAGGTTTAGTCAAATTTGTCCAAAGATTCATT
>NC_137062.1:28999827-29039827 GCF_032717465.1 Coenobita brevimanus
GATGCCTGGACACACTGCGTTTGAAAGACTGGAGATCATAGGCAGGAGGAAATACAGACAGAGGGAGACAGTTCCAGAGCTGACCTGTTGCATGAATGAAAGACTGGGAGTAACGGTTAACTCTTGCATTTAAGAGTTGGACAGAAAAGGGATGAGAGGTTGCTGCCAGACGGGTGCTACGCGCCCGTCGTAGAGGTGGAGGAATGCAAGCAGACAGTTCAGAGGAGCAGTGACCATTAAAGTAGCGATAGAAGAGAGATAAAGATGCAACAGTGCGGCAAAGAGACAGAGGTTGAAGGGAGTCAGTAAGAGGAGGAGAGTTAATGAGACGAAAAGCCTTTGACTCCACACTATTGAGAAGAGCTGTATGTGGGGAGCCTCCCCACACATGAGAGTTGTACTCCACACAGGGGCGGATAAAACCCCTGTATAGAGTCAACAATTGTGCAGGGGTAAAGAAAGAGCGGAGTCGGCTTAGCACACCCAATCTCTTGGAAGCAGATTTTACAAGAGATGTAATATGATCTTTCCAAGATAAGTCCCGAGTAAATGAAACCCCAAGCATGTTCAAGGATGATGCAGGATTAATCTGAATATTATTAAACATTAGTGGGTATACCTGTGGAAGATTTTGTCGGGTTGATAGGTGTAAGAACTGAGTCTTAGAAGCATTAAAGACAACCATATTATTTTTACCCCAGTCAGAGATATGAGCCAAGTCAGACATTAGGTGTGCCATAGCCTCATCCCTTGTTTCTTGAAGTAACTGTTGAGATGGGCGTTGCGGGAACCGAATGGAAAGGTGAAGGGTGGAGTCATCAGCGTATGAGTGGATAGGGTTAGATGTACAGCTTAGAAGATCATTGATGAATAAAAGGAAGAGAGTTGGTGATAGGACAGAGCCCTGAGGAACACCACTGTTGATAGATCTAGGAGAAGAACGATGGCCGTCTACGACAGCAGCTATAGAACGACCAGAAAGGAAGCTAGCGATGAAGGTACAGATAGAAGGATAGAAACCGTAGGAGGGCAGTTTGGAAATTAAAGATTTGTGCCAGACTCGATCGAAAGCCTTTGAGATGTCAAGTGCAATGGCAAAGCTTTCGCCAAAGTCGTGATAGGAGGATGACCAGGAGTCTGAAAGGTAGGTGAGAAGATCGCCAGTGGAGCGTCCCTGACGGAACCCATACTGACGATCGGAAAGAAGGTTGTGATAGGAAAGATGCCTTAAAATTTTTTTATTAAGAATTGACTCGAAAACTTTTGAAATACAGGACGTTAAAGCAATTGGACGATAGTTGGAGGGTTGGGAGTGGTCACCCTTCTTTGGGACTGGCTGAATGAGAGCAAACTTCCAGCAAGAAGGAAAGGTACAAGTTGACAGACAAAGGCGAAATAGTTTGCCTAGGCAGGGTGTAAGCACAGAAGCACAGTTTTTGAGAACAACAGGAGGGACCCCATCAGGCCCATATGCCTTGTTAGTACTGAGGCCAGTAATGGCAGAAAATACATCAACTGAAGAAATTTTAATGTCAGCCATGAGGAAGTCAGAGGGGGGAAGTGATGGAGGAACAGCACCGGAATCGTCTAAGGTGGAATTGGAGGAGAAAGTCTGTGTGAAGAGATCTGCTTTATCAGTAGAAGAAATAGCTACAGAACCATCAGAGTAGAAAAGAGGAGGGAAGGATGATGAGGTAAAGTTGTTAGAAAGATTTTTGGCAAGGTGCCAGAAGGAGCGGGAAGAATTCGAGTTGGAGAGTTGAGAGCATTTAGTATGGATGAAATTATTTTTAGTAGAGCGAAGAACAGACTTAGCACGATTCCGGGCAGAAACGTAAAGATTATGTGATTCAGGGGTGGGTTGGCTCCGGTACCTTTTGTAGGCCTTCTCCTTGTTGCGGACAGCATTAGAACAAGCATGATTAAACCAAGGCTTTCTTGCGTTAGTCAAAGGATATGAGAAAGGAATGTATGCTTCCATGCCCGAGATATGCTTGATATTTTGTGACTGTTACTTATTCATGATGTCTACCATTACTACACTTGATGAAGCCAAAGATTTTTTGTCAAATGTGCAAACAGTGTGTGATGTGGAAAACAGAACAAAGAATGAACTTAAGCTTGTTGCTCAACAGTTGGGAATTGCTGTTTGCTCTGATCATTCTAAAGATCAAATTGTTGACATGATTAATGAAAGCTTGTTTAATGTAACTCCTCGAAATGAGCAAACTCAGATTGAATTAGCTAAGTTACAGCTAGCCCTGCAGGAGGCTCGTGTGAAGGAAGCTGAATTTCAAGCACAGGCTAAGGAGGCTGAATTTCAGGCAAAAGCTAAGGAGGCTGAATTTCAGGCAAAAGCTAAGGAGGCTGAGGCACAAGTTGAAATTGCTAGGATTCAGGCGGACCATGAGTATCGCATGAAACAAGGTGGAACTGGATCATCTAGCTCTGATGATTTTGATGTGGCTAAAAATGTTAAACTTGTCCCTCCTTTTAATGAATCTGATTTAACAAAGTATTTTCAGTTGTTTGAGAGGGTAGCTACAGGTTTTAATTGGCCTAAGGAGTATTGGCCAGTACTCCTTCAAACTGTTCTCACCGGTAAAGCTCAAGTAACTTATGCATCTTTGCCTCAGGATCAGTCTGATAATTATGATGTAGTTAAGAGCTTGATTCTTAAGGCCTATGAGCTTGTTCCTGAAGCTTATAGAGTAAAATTTAGGACAACTTTCAAGCAAGATAAGCAATCCCATGTTGAGTATGCAAAAATCAAAGAAGATTTGTTAGAGCAGTGGTTAAATTCTAAGAATGTGGATTCTGATTTTGACAAATTTAAGCAGATGATTTTGCTGGAGGACTTCAAAAGGTGTATTAGTAAAGATGTAAGCCTATATCTTGATGAGAAAAGAATAGATAATTTCTCTGATGCTGCAGTTTTAGCTGATGAGTATGTTCTCACTCACAAGAGATATTCTAGAGAAAAAGGGAAAGCTGAGAGTAAGTACGTTGCCTCTACTCAGAGTACAGGTAACAGGAAAGAGAATAAAGATGATGTTTCTCAGGAAGTAAATACCAGCTTCACCTCTAGATTTCAGAAAAGTAAATGTACTTATTGTAGTAAGCTTGGTCATACTACGGAGAGATGTTTCAGGAGACAGCGTGATGTGAACAAAAAGGAGTCTTTAAATATTCAGTCAATTGGTCTAGTGTCCACTCTTGAGAGTTCCCAGAATTCTTTAACTGAGTTAACTGAACCTGCTTTGAGGGGTAACTTAAATTCTCATGATGGAGCTCCTCTTTTGAGCAGTAACGTGGGTGACACTCTCAAAAGTTCATGTGCTAATTTCCTGTCTGATGGTTTTGTCAGTCCTATGGACAGTAATGACAGGAAATCAGTTAAAATATATCGTGATACAGGTGCTTGCCAATCCCTTATGCTGACCAGTGTTCTAGGCTCTAATGTTAATTCCTCTGATGAAACTGTAATCTTACAAGGTGTAGGGAATAATTACTTCTCTGTCCCTCTGTGCAGAGTGAATTTAGAGTCTGGTTTTGTTAATGGTTCCGTTATGGTTGGGTTGGTTGAGACACTCCCAATGTCAGGTGTAACTTTCTTACTTGGAAATGATATTGGTGTAAGTCAAGTGTGTCCAGCTCCTCAGTTGTCTAGTGAGCCAGTGGCTGCGGCCCAGGATTGTGATGTCCCTGATGTGTTCCCTGCATGTGCTGTCACTAGGGCTAAGTCTAAAGTTACTGGTGATTTAGAGGATAATGATGATGATGATGTTATCCTAGCTGACACTTTTCTTGCTAATTTGGACCACTCACCAGATGAGGCAGTACCCCGTAGTGTTGATAATTTGTCTCGTCAAGAGTTGGTTGAGTTGCAGGTTGCTGACCCTGAGTTGAAAGGTCTAGCTAACTCTGCTTACAGTGAAGAAGAGTCAGCCGGTGCTTCTACTTGTTATTATGTAAAGTCAGGAGTACTTATGAGGAAGTGGAGACCCCCAACAGCATCAGCCGACTGTGAATGGGAGGTTGTACATCAAGTTGTCATCCCTCGTGTTTGTAGGCAGGATATCATTCGAGTGGCTCATGATACCAGTTTGGCAGGACACCTTGGAGTGAGGAAGATTGTGGCACGCATTTTGAAACACTTCTACTGGCCAGGTATCTTCAGGGATGTTTCCTGGTATTGTAAGTCTTGTCACACCTGTCAAGTTGTGGGGAAGTGTAATCAGACCGAAAAGGTTGCACCTCTAGTTCCCATTCCTCCTTTTGAGGCGCCTTTCACCCGTGTGTTGGTGGATATTGTGGGCCCTCTTCCTAAGACTTCTTCAGGATTTTCTTATGTGTTGACCCTGATTGATATGGCTACTCGTTATCCTGAAGCCATTCCACTTAGAAATATCTCAGCAAAGAACGTGGTTAAGGAAATGCTCGGGTTCTTCACAAAGTTTGGTCTGCCCAAGGAGGTACAGTCAGACCGGGAAGTAATTTCATGTCAAACGTTTTCAAGCAGTCTCTGAAAGAGTTGGGCATCACCCAGATCACGTCTTCAGCTTACCATCCCCAGACCCAAGGAGCGTTGGAGAGATATCATCAAACACTCAAATCGATGCTCAAGAAATACTGTTTGGAACATCAGAAAGACTGGGATAAAGGTCTTCCATTCGTTGTGTTTGCCGCAAGAGAATCTCCAAATGAATCACTGGGCTTCTCACCTTTTGAACTACTGTTTGGCCATGAAGTAAGAGGACCCTTAAGCTACTCAAGGAATGCTGGCTGTCGGAGGAAGATGACGTCAACCTGCTGGAGTATGTGATGAATTTCAAAGAACGGCTGTCCACTGCTTTACAGCTGGCGAGAGAGAATTTAGGAGCTGCTCAGGAGAAGATGAAGACTTGGTATGATAAGAAGTCCAGGTTACGCCACTTTCAGCCAGGAGATCAGGTTTTGATTCTGCTACCAGTTCATGGGCAACCTCTTCAAGCCAAGTTTAGTGGCCCTTATTTCGTGGAGAAGAAACTCAGTGATGTCAACTATGTCATCGCCACACCAGATCGTAGAAAGAGCAAGCGACTATGTCACATCAACATGCTAAAGTTATATCACAGGCGGGACGAAAATAATCCAGTCTGCACTGTAGCTGTTCCACCCGAGTCTGCAAGTGAAGCTCTCCCATGCAGTATGAACCTGAGTGATAGTTTGGGGAAGAATCCTGATATCATGAATGATCTCCAGACCAAGCTTTCTCATCTACCTGCCAAGGAAAGGCAGGAGTTTTCGGCATTACTGCAGGAGTACCCGCAAGTGTTCCGTGCTACTCCAGGAAGAACCACTGTGTTGATGCATGATGTCGATGTTGGAGACGCAAAGCCAATTAAATTGCCTCCTTACCGTGTGAACCCAGTGAAAGTTCCTCTCATCCAGAAGGAGCTTGGCTACCTGTTGGACCACAAGATGATTGAGCCCTGTCAGAGCGAGTGGAGTTCTCCTGTCACTCTAGTCCCTAAGCCAGGTGAGTCACAGAGGCTTTGCATCGACTACAGACGTGTTAATCAGATAACCAAAACAGACACTTACCCTCTCCCTCGCGTGGAAGATTGCATAGACAAGATCGGAAAGGCTAGGTACATAAGTAAGTTTGATTTGTTAAAGGGATACTGGCAAGTACCTATGACTGAACGTGCTAGGGAGATCTCATGTTTTTTAACACTAGGAAAGGCTTTTGCATGTTCTGTAATGCCGTATGGTATGAAGAATGCACCAGCCACATTTCAGAAGCTCATGAATGTTGTAACAGAGGGTTTGGCAGGGTGTGTTGTTTATATTGATGATGTATTAATCTTCAGTGACAACTGGAAAGATCACCTATGCCATGTCAGTAAATTTCTTGACCGTTTAGTTCATGCTAATCTTGTGGCTAATTTATCAAAGTGTGAGTTTGGTCAAGCTAAAGTTCAGTACCTTGGGTATGTAATTGGTGATGGACATGTTGCACCACCAGGAGCTAAGGTTCAGGTTATAAGTGATCTTCCCAGACCTAAAAGTAGGAAAGAGCTACAAAGATTTTTGGGAATGGTAGGTTATTACAGGAGATTTGTTCTTAACTTTTCTATTCTTGTATCACCACTTACAGACCTACTGAAAAAGGGAGTTGAATTTGTCTGGACCGATAACTGTGAATCCTCTTTCAACAAACTTAAAGCTATTCTATTAAGTCAGCCAGTGCTCGCTACTCCAAATTTTGCTAAGCCTTTTAAGATGGCTGTTGATGCAAGTGATACAGGAGCTGGGGCTGTTTTGCTGCAAGAGGATGATCAGGGTATTGAACACCCTGTATCTTATTACAGTAAGAAGTTCACTCCACCTCAAAAGAACTACTGAACTATTGAGAAAGAGCTTTTGGCCTTGATTTTGGGTTTACAGCATTTTTCATTTTATTTGTGTTCTGGTTTTGACCCCATAGTCATTTATACCGATCACAACCCACTGAAATTCCTTAGTAAGTTTAAAGATAAAAATCAGAGATTGACAAGATGGAGTCTACTTCTTCAGGAGTATTCATTAGACATACAACATGTCAAAGGGAAAGAAAATGTTATTGCAGATTGCTTATCTAGACTTTAGACAGATTGTTTTAGAGTAATAAGAAATTTCCTTTGTAAATTTCTTTTTCTTTGTGGGGAGGTGTTACATAGCCTATGATTTCATCATCCTTTGTGTAATTTTAACGCACAGTATGCTGCATGTTTGATCACGAGCGTGTTCTGCCTCAGTTCCCCCTTCTACCGTTATAGTAGAGTAAGTCGTCATTTCTGGAGTTCAGACCAGGATTGTCAACTCTTTGTCCCCATGGCTTCATTTGCGCGTCCTTCTTGCAAGTTGTATCAAGCTCTGCCGGCCCCTATATAATGAGCTCAGTCTCTGCATCATTGCCACTTAGATCTGCTCCTCATTTTGTTCACATCTCTGTCCTTCCCTGTACAGATATTATTATTGTGAGTGCTCAAGAAATCTCCAAACATCTAGCAGCTGTGTGTAATTTGAGTATAACTGTTGTATTTTTTCTTGTACTGTATAGCATAAGTTTAATTTGTAGGCCTAGTGAAGTTTTTGTAATTCATGTAGGGATCTTTATGTCCATCAGTTTTAATATTATTTTGTATCTGTAATAATTTATCTTGCATTCACTGAGTATTATCTGGTATCTCATTTTATCAGGGCTGACTTAGATAAATTTACTCATGCTAATTTCTGTGTTAATAGAGGCTATTGCAGTTAACCATATATTCAACCTGTTTTTGCCATTACATTATCCTTATGAGTCCTGAATGTTTTGTTGTTAGTTTGAGCATTAAACTTTAACTTGTAATTTTACCTAACTCTTTTGTTTTGAACCTGGAACTTTACGGGACAGTAGTGATTTTTAGTATTCTCACTTAAAGTGTACATTATCTTTCTCTGTTCCGTAACAATATATATATATATATATATATATATATATATATATATATATATATATATATATATATATATATATATATATATATATATATATACACCAGTCCTGTATGAGACAGCCCTAGCATGTATTCAGTATGGACGGTGGGTGTTAGCGCCGAAGTGGTGCCATGTAGAGGTGTGCGGTACGTAGGAGGACTACTGGGCCTTGAAAGCAGGCTGTGAAGCCTATGCCCAGAGTCGGTCACATAAAATATATATATATATATATATATATATAGAGAGAGAGAGAGAGAGAGAGAGAGAGAGAGAGAGATGAAAGCAATATCACACGAACACATTTTGCAATAATATGTTGTGTAACTCGCGGGAAAACAGAAGAGAGAGGACCACAAATCTATCGTCTATATTTCACCCTGAAGATGTTTTGAAATATAGTCCAAATCTCGAGAGCCCTCTGCCTTTTATTTTCCTGCGAGTTACTCGGCTAGAAAGAGAGAGAGAGAGAGAGAGAGAGAGAGAGAGATTGTACAAAAGGAAGCAGCATGAATGAAAAATGAGCAAGACTGCAGGAAAAATGCCAGAAAAAGAGACAGTAAGAGAGAAACCTGACAGAAAGGCAGGATGTGGACCAGCTCTCGGATTGCAGTTGTTTCCAGCTGAATATGTCGGATGTATCGGGTCTCTCTCTCTTTCTCTCTCTCTTTCTCTCTCTCTCTCTCTCTCTGGTAACTTCCTTCATTCTCATGAAATTCCATCATAACTTTTACCTCCACCTTTCATTCTATTGAACTCTCTTTGCGGAGAAGGTATATAATTCTGTGATAATAAGTGACTTTCACCGTCTGTTTATCGTCTGTTATTCCTGAGGATAAAGTGCTGTGGGTCGAGGTAAGGTTGGCAATGTAGGGCAGAAGAGGTGGTGAGTCGCCAGCGAGAAGGAAGAGAGACTATGGCCGAGACTAGAAGAAGAGAGGGAAGTGGGAAAAGAGTGGACAGAAGATGAGGAAGGAATCTATCTATCTATCTATATAGATAGATAGATATAGATACATAGATAGATAGATGTGGAGTCTCTGTGATACAGTGGTAAAGTGTGTGTCTCGCACGCTGGTGGACGCGGGTTCGCCTCCTGCCAGAGTTGTAACAACTTTGAGAAGCGTTCACCGAGCCACTTACCGCTTCGGCGAACATAAGGGGTGCGTGGCTGAACCAGTGTTGCATACTAGTATGCTTGCACCCAGTCGGCTTAATTCAGGCGGGCCGATTACACTTGTTTCACAGACTACACACACATCCAAAGCCACGCCAACATTACAGTTACACTGACAAGCACTTCTCATCCTACATACAGTCTCTACCAAACAGCCTAAGCCACTGAGTAGACATGCATTGGCTGTATCGTCCCTGCTTCTGTAGGGATAGGCCGGCCCTGCAGTGGACACTCATCTTTCAGTCTTCAGTCTCGTCCAAACCAAGGGCCTGAACCCCCAGACCCATATATATTCTAAATCAGGGTGATTATCTATCAATCTATTGCCAGATACCTTAATCCCGGATGAGGAGGCCACAAATAAATCGCCTCCACGTCGCCCTGTCCCCCGCCATCACTGCCCTGCTCCCAGCTCACACCCCACTCTCTCATATACCTCTTCACTCCATCCCTCCATCTCATCCTTGGCCTCCCCCTTCCTCTCCCCTCGTCCACCTCACTGACATACACTTTCCTCGTCAGTCTCTTACTCTCCATCCTCTCCACATGGCCAAATCATCTCCGTGTGTTTCTCCTAACGCTTCCTATCACATCCACATCCACACCACAGCGCTCCTTCACATCCTCATTTGTCAGTCTCTCCACGTGACTTCACAGCCTTCTCTCAAATAACTCATTTCCACTGCTCTCACTGTTGACTTCTGTCCCTCCAACAAGGTCCAAGCTTCACTTCCATATGTTAGAGTTAGTATCACAATACTGTCATGTAGTAACTCTTTCATTTCCATGCTCACTTCCCTGTTTCTTATCAATGTTTTCAAGGAACCAGCAACCTTTCTTCCTTGTTGTACCCTTTCAGGCACTTCATCCTCTAAACTTCCATCCTTACTCATCACACTACGTAAGTACTTTAACGCACTTACATTTTCCATTTCCTCCTCATCCAACCTCACTGTACGTTCACTGACTTCACTTCTCTCGAAGACCATATCTGTACCCTTCCCTACATTCATCTTTAGATTCCGTTTCTTACACACTCTCCCAAACTCATCCACCAGGCGTTGCAGCTGCCATTCGTCTTCACTTAACAACACAGTATCATCTACAAACAACAGTACAGGGAGTTTCCAAACACTGCCCTCTCTCATTAGGACCTCTCCAACATCCACTGTCGTACCTTGTATCTCTTTTAAAACCCCATCCATATACAGCTTGAACAACCATGGAGACATGACACATCCTTCTTTCAATCCAACCTTCAAATAGAAAGTTCCTGTACCTCATATAATCCCTCTTCAAAAGCATAAGAGGTAAATGGTCTTTCTGGAGTAGAAGGAAAGATTGAACTAGAACTGATAGGATTAGAGTGTTCACCTTTTTGGCCCGCCAACGCCAGGTACGCCTGCTAGTATGTATGCGTTTATATAGATATGTATATAGTATACTATACAGAGAGAGAGAGAGAGAGAGAGAGAGAGAGAGAGAGTGGTACATAAAGCAATACTGCAAAAGGAAGTCACATAAAATAGAATACAGAGTTAATGCCACGAAAAAGGAAGTGAGACAGCGACAAGGAAACGAAACTGAGAAGGGGAATTCAGTGCATGAGCTACCTTGCAGTAAGCCACTGATAAAAGAAAGTTATGAAGAGAAGAACGGCAGGAAAGGACAAAACAGAAAGAGGATGGAGGGATGTGAGGAAAGGGTAGAGGAGAAAATTGAATTATAAAAGGATGGGAAAGAAGGGAGGCAAGGAATGGAAAAGTACGAAGGTGAGAGCGGTCAAGTGAGCGGAAAGAAAAGGGAGATGGAGGGAGAGGAGGGAAGTTGGTCGGTTCTACAGATTAAATATTCATTACTACAGCAACCTGCCCCTGGACTTCGACGCACCAATACCATATATTTCGCAACGATCTTTTTTGCTCTGATATGCACTAGTACAGTTCTCAAGCAATAGCGCTCAATATTTGCAGTTAATTGACATACCCCAGGGGACGGTGACGAACATCAGATGGACAGAGCGTAGAGTGTGGAAAATGAGCTGCAACTCTGGACCCCGTTCGGAAGATTTAAAAAAAAAAAAAAAAACGAAAGTTTACGTGGCCACTGACAGGCAAATTCGTTGCTGTTGTTGTTGAGTAACCCCGCTCTGCCTAACCGAGTAAACCCATCACCTGCAGGCAAGCAACCATCCCTGCAGGGGTGTCCCATGCAGTGGACCGATGTTTCCTTGCAGCAGACAGCATCTCACCTCAGTGAGGCGCGGGGAAGAGTGTGGAGGTTTGATTTCCGAATGGACGCTGCAGTTCCATCTCGCCAACTAGTTAACATGAGCATCTTAGTTCCACATCGCCCTGTTATTAGGTAATATGGTTACCACCCAGTGTTGTAACTGAGTTCCTGGAACAGATAAAACCATTTAGCGTGTCACTAATTGTAGAGCCAACTGCAGTGGAAAGTAGAGTAAAAAGTGACATGAAGGATGGGAGAATTAGGAAGAGAAGATAGTAGACACGGACTGAAAGAAGTAGGCAGCACTACCTCAGGGAGTGGATGATGGCCACAACACCTACCACAGGAAAAGGTTATAAATCTTAACTACCGATACTAGGTTAGGGGGTTCGGGAGAAAGAGCACAGCCCCTGACCGCTGTCACATCCCTGTACGAAAGTATGAACAGTTTTCAAGATGAATGAATGAAATTTTGCATGAATATGCTTGAGGGGATAATTAAACTGTAATCACCACATGATCTGCATTTCGAACTTTGCAGAGTAAGCACAGGCTCCATCCTCAACCCCCTAAGATATCACTCACAGTTTTTAAGATGAGGGAATGCAATTCTTATGCACATACTGAAATCTCTAAGTAGGTCATAGACACCATACGAACTGAATATGCATGTTGGTGGAGGGGGCCTAACTCCCAACCCCAACAAATCTCCTTTGTGAATAGTGAAATATTGTCCACGACATTATGGTTACACCAGCTGTCTGTGCCTAAGCTAATCCAAGGAAAGCTTCATGGTCTCTGCACAAAAGAGGTTATGTCCCTGAGCTTTTCAGTTGCCTAGTATGAGCTATAAACACTTGTGTTTTTCTTAGGTATCAATAGATGAAGTTGTACGTGGATGATGTCCTCCAGGTGCTTGGTAATTTGCATCCAAATGCCCAACACACTAAAGTCATCACAATAGGGTGTCAGTTTGGGAGGTTTCATTAAGATTTATATATTATCAAGAACTGCTAGTGATGAAATTTTGATATTTGTATTGGGAACTCAAATCAGTCTACAAAATCTACCTTAAACAATCCTTACCTACTTTGGTTTTGTGTTGAAATGTGTCAATATTACTTACCAGTAAAGTGCGCTTTGTGAGTGCGTGACAAGCAATCAAGCGTTTGCACATACGCCTGTCTTCATAATCTCATCGTGGTAAACCATTCAACATTTCTGCTGATGTAGTTGAACAGTAACAGGAGAATTATTGAGCTAAATATTACTTCCTCACATTTTCTCTCACTATTTCTCTCTGGATGTGTAAATAGTGAGGCGCCATAGCATTTATCACATGTGCAATGTTCAGTTCTCTGCTCTCGACTTGCCGTGTCAACGAACTGCGTCGGAAAAAGCTTGGCTATTGATCGAATGATAAAACAAAAAAATGGGGTGATTACCCTTGCTGATTTCACTCCCTAAACATAGAAAAAACGTTCATGTAAAATTATGAGCATATTATCTGATATTAAATTGTTAGAACTCCTGCAAGAAAACACAGTGTTAACACAGGAAATCTGTTTAAATTCTATTTCATAGTAGAACATGTCGATTGAAGCCCTCGCTACATTTCCTTGGAAAGCTGGGATTCCAAGGGGATTCTTTTGTCTCATGCGTAAATAAATCGCTAAAAAATTATTGAATATATCTACTACCTCCTAAAAGAGTCTCCTCTCTATCTCACATAGTAGAAAAGCTACTAGCCTCTGAAAACCATCGTGGTCAGGCCATGTCATGTCGGGCCACTCATTTCTCAGCTGAACATAAAGTAAACATCTCTTCACTCCCCGTGCTCGCTCTCTCCAGGCAACTGGTTATATCAACAATGACACTATAACACTAAACGCTTTTACTTAAAACATCAAGAAATTACCAATTTGTATAATTTATATTCAACACACTTTCATCAAGTTAACCAAAGATATCATGTCTTTCTTGCTTTTATTTTTCCCCATGAGTTCTCGGCTGACCATCTGACCCCTGATATAGTAGTCTCTTCTGTCTTGCCTATAAACATGGGCAGTAGCTTCAGTTGTCATCTTTATGCATCGCTGCACTGACTGGGTGTGTGAAGGCCAGTCAAGAACAACCATGGTTTTCTTTACAAATTCCTTGACTTGTGATGTTGTCAGACAGCAGGTAAGGTGGGGTTCTGAGACCTCTGAAGTCCTGTCAATAAGGTCCGAGAATGAAGTCGCCTCAACACTGATTGACGGTGTTTTCCTGGGTCTTACCCTGTTTTCTCCTAATTGAGTCATCTCATCTCCTTCACCTCTAATCTTCACTGTCTTCCCTACTGCATCATTTTTTTCCAGGTCACCTTCACTACACAGCGTAGCTTGGAATATAGACTTACTGTGAACACACCAAGCTGATCTCTTCACTGTTGTCATGACCAACCTTCTCACATCTTCAGTCAAGATTTTTAAGAGTTCTAGGTGATATAGGAGATGCCTTGGTCCTTGTATCCATTTGCTGTTGATCTTCATATTGAACCAGTTTAACATATAAGCACCAACACAAATCTCGACAGTCATCCTCAATTTCTTCGAATTCCTTCCTTTGAGATTATGTTAGAGATCCATATCTATGACTGGAATATTTTTCTCTCTACTACAGTGACAATCTATATGTACTCCACTGGCGCAGGCAGAACTGCAACCAGCATCCGAACAAATCTTGATATCATATTTGCTGGTATGTCCATCAATCTATCAAGCTTCTCCATAAACTTGTCCTTTTCCTCTAGCTTTGCTCTGCCTTCAGACATTTTGTTTGCCAGTTCCCACATAGCTTTCAACTTAGCTTTGATCGTGACATGCTGTTTATGGCTGACTCACAAAAATTATGATTTGCTGTACTCCATTGAGCAAGCAAGGGTGTCAAAAAGTCAATGACAAGGTGGTCAGTATTGTAATTCATCCTATTTTGGTCAATAGTCTCCCTGAGATATAGTTCATAACGAAGGAGTTCTCTGACACTTGGTAGCTCTCCTCCAGGAAGCCCTTTTCCCGACCCCACCAGCTGGTGTAGATGAGTCCAGACTTGTAGTCTAGTCTTTACGTGAGACATTCTTGTGGAAAGCTGAACAGCTATGATACTGGTAGAAACACCGAGGTCTCAAATGCTTCCCATACAGTACAAATCTGCAACGCATTAACAAAGTTTACACAACTGCACAACAATGACAGTGGACCTCTATGCAGTTCATTAAGTGGTTTAACTTGTCAGTTTACAGTGACAATGAAAAAGGAAAAATTACCTTACAAAAAATGTTTAGTTCTGTCTTTGCAGCAATAAAAATTTATAACATTAAAGTACAGCATTATCCTTTTTCCTGGACAATAAACCCATCAAATACCATTTCCAATATTTTCGGAATTTGTGTAAATTTATGCTTTTTTTGCAAAATTTTAACAGAAAATTGAAGTGGGTATATTACATGTGAGACACAAAGCGAACATATATTTATGTTATCAAGATGAAAATCTACCATTTCAGTACTAGTGATTTTAAATGTATTGATTTTGCCCAGATTTACACACGCTACCATAACAAGGTAAAATTTATGCCACATTTAAAACTTACATTGCTTTATAAACTGAAACTAGGTTAAGGGAGGACCATACGAAATATCTACTTTTGAATCACTCAGACTAGCTTCGTATCAGTCTATCTATCTAATAGTCAACCATGTGTATCTCCTGCAACTTCATCCATGGTTGCCAAAAATGTGTATCAGTGAGGGACATTACTGAGGTACTGTGTCATTAAGGTATGGCTATTTTATATATAATTCATATGTATAATTCAGTCACTTACAGATCTCTCTCTCTCTCTCTCTCTCTCTCTCTCTCTCTCTCTCTCTCTCTCTCTCTCTCTCTCTCTCTCTCTCTCTCTCTCTCTCTATATATATATATATATATATATATATATATATATATATATATTTTATTATTAGTGGTTAAGTAAGAACCTATCACCTTGCAGCACAGATGTTATCTTGGGGTATGACATCAAAACAACCCAGTAGGCAACGATGGACAGCTCTAAGCATACCAAAGCTTTGACTTACCCGAGGAACAAATTACAGGTGGTGCTGCCAGCGACCAGAAATGAGTTTCGACACTAAAAGTCATTTCTATATGGAGGTACTCCAGTGCAACATTCCTCCCAAGAATCATGGTCCTAGAGTAAAGGCCTTAGCATTTCACGTGAGCAAGCTCATAATTTTAACTTTCTTAATATTTTCCGCACTTCATGACCTTTGATCCCTGACCTAGAGGATATAGGCCATGCATGTACGAAGCACACTTATAGTACTCATTAACGTCTATAAGCATGCAGTTCCATTCGATTCCATCTATCCACTGTGGAGCTGGGGAACTTCAAATTCGTGGAATGGGCCACCAGAGGTACAACTTCTAGGTGGCGCTGCCAGTGACTGGAAGTAAGTTTCGATACTGTCATTTTTGTATGGAGGTACTTCAGTGCAACACCACACACAAGAATCATAGCCCTAGCTTAATAACCTTCGGAGCCTTAGCATTTTGCACGAGCATAGTCGTGATTTTAGCTATTTTCACCAATTTTGCATTTGATGACCTTTGACCCCTGACCTGGCCAGTGTAGCACATAGGTGTACGATAGAAAGTTGTAGTACTAGTCAATGTCCATAAGCATGTAAAGTTTCATTCAATTCCATCAAGCTGCTGGGGAACTAGGGGTGGCATTTTTCAAAACCAGTGCTGGTTGCTCGGATCGCTGAAGCCAGTCTTCGAGAGGTGAGATGGGAGAAATGGATGGTACACTTCTGATGGGGAATGACATCAAGATTATGCCTGAAGAAGTCAGAGCGTTCTACGTTCGTTAGTAATGCTTCGACAATTCAGAACGTGAAAGGTACGAAAAAACGGATTTTCGGCCTTTGCTAGGCAAGGGGTGGTTGCCTAGCAACCAAAACCTTGCAAACACAACCAGGTCATAGGCTGGTCATTGTGTCCAGGTTTGGTAGGAATCGGAAAATTCAGAAGGGCAGAAGTGCCTGCCACAATTAAACAAGAAAGAGAGAAAGAATACAAGAATGAAAGAAAGAAAATGTCACTGCCAGTAAGGGCAGCACTGAGCTGGCCAAAAAATAAAATAAAAAAAGAGTTATTGCCGAGCCCTCCAAGGGGCTGGCCAACGAGTACGAACGGTTTGGTCTCTGAATCACTTAAATTAATTATGACCACCCCTGTGGCGGGGGGGACACAATCTGGCCGCATTATGGGGTGGTACTACTACTCTGCGGCCAGGTTGTGTTAGGAAGAATACTGCCACAGTATTCCCTGCATGTCGTAAAAGGCGACTAAAGGGGGTGGGGTGAGGGGACTAGGGACTCCCTCATCT
Source organism: Coenobita brevimanus (assembly GCF_032717465.1). NCBI lineage: Eukaryota > Metazoa > Arthropoda > Malacostraca > Decapoda > Coenobitidae > Coenobita > Coenobita brevimanus. Next base: position 29,016,176 of record NC_137062.1, read on the forward strand.
GTTTTTTAGTTCGTAAAAAGAGACAGGCCAGAGAAAGGGATGGGGGATGGAGTTAACCCCGTACCCTGAAGATTGGGTCTATGAATGTGCGTGGATGTAGTACAATTGAGGCTAAAAGGGAGGAGATTGGAAGAATGTTTGTGAGAAGAAAGTTGGATATGTTAGCTCTGAGTGAAACGAAGATGAAAGGGAAGGGCGAGTCTATGTTTGGAAGTGTGAATGGAAGATTGTCAGGTGTTGATAGAGGAAGGGCAAGAAAAGGTGTGGCCTTGTTAGTGAGTCCGGAAGTACAGAAATGTGTGATTGAATGGAAGGAGGTGTCATCGAGACTGATGTGGGTGAAAGCGAAATTTCAACGTGAGTTGTGGGTGTTTGTGAGTGCATATGGGCCTGGTAGTGAAAGGGATGAAGAAGAGAGGGAGTCTTTCTGGAATGATGTTGATGAGTGTCTGCAGAGTTTTGGAGTGAATGTGAATGTGGTAATGATGGGAGATCTGAATGCTAGAGTGGGAAATGTAGCAGTTGAAAGTGTAGTTGGTATGCATGGTGTGCCTGGAAGAAATGAAAATAGGGAACGAATGATAGCGATGTGTGTTGAGCGAGACATGGTGATTGGAAGTACGCTGTTTGAGAAGAAAGATATTTATAAGTATATATGGGTGAGACAGGAGGGTGGAAGGGTTGTTGATAGAGCTTTGATGGACTATGTGGTTGTGTCTAGGAATGTAATAGGAAGATTGTTGGATGTGAGAGTTCTGAGAGGGGAGGGTGGAGGTATGTCTGACCACTACCTGGTGGAGGGAAAGTTAAGAGTAGGTAAGAGATGGGTGAGAGCTAGGATGGTTAGGTGTGGCAGGGAGGTTTTGAAAGTGAGTGAGTTGGATAAAAGAGAGAAAAAGATAGAGTATCAGGAGAAATTGAAAGATGAGTGGAACGCACTGAAAGATCAGGAAAATGGCAGTGTGGAGGAGGAATGGCAGTTGTTTAAGAGTGCTGTGGTGGGGCATGCAGAAGAGGTGTCTGGTGTGAGACGTGTGGGTGGTGGTGTAAGAAAAGGAAGTGAATGGTGGTGCGAGGAAGTAAGTATGGCTGTGGCTGAGAAGAGACGTGCATATGAAGTGTGGCTGCAGAGGAAGGATGAGATGTCATATGAAAGGTATAACGAAAAGAGGCATAGGGCGAGAAGGGCTGTGCGTGATGCTAAAGTGGCAGCAGATGAGAGGTGGGGTAGGCAGCTTACAGAGAATTTTCAACAGAATAAGAAAATGTTTTGGAAAGAGGTGAAAAGGGTGCGAAAGGGAGAGTCTGGAAAGGAAGAACGAGTAAAAGCAGAGGATGGAAGGATGTTAATTGAGATGGATGCAGTAAGGAAGAGATGGGCAGAGTATTTTGAAAGATTGTTAAATGTAGAGGAGGAAAGGGTGGCTGAGATTGTGGCAGATGGAAGGGTGCAAGGAATAAATGTGTTGGGAGAGTTGAATGATTCTTTGATCATGAAGGAGGAAGTGGAGAAGGTAGTAAAGGAGATGAAAACAGGGAAAGCTGCAGGTATGGATGGGAGTGCTGTGGAATGCCTGAAGGGTGGTGGAGTGACTATTGTTGACTGGTTAGTAAGATTGTTGAATGTGTGCTTTGTGAAAGGTATGGTGCCAATTGACTGGACAAGTGCTTGTGTGGTCCCGTTGTATAAAGGCAAGGGTGATAAGTATGAATGTACTACCTTTAGGGGTATAAGTCTGTTGAGTGTTGTAGGTAAGGTTTATGGTAGAGTGTTAATTATGAGAGTTAGAGAGGGTACAGAGGGAGTGATTGGTGAAGAGCAGTGTGGCTTTAGGAGAGGGAGGGGATGCGTGGATCAGGTGTTTGCTGTGAGACAAGTGTGTGAAAAGTATTTAGCGAAAGGCAAGGATGTGTTTTGGGCATTCATGGATTTAGAGAAAGCGTATGATACGAGTAGAATTGATAGAGAGGCTTTGTGGACTGTTTTAAGATTGCATGGACTTGATGGTAGGTTACTAAAAGGGGTGAAAAGTTTTTATGTAAATAGTAGAGCGTGTGTAAGAGTGGGAAATGCTGTGAGTGACTGGTTTCCTGTGAGAGTGGGGCTGCGACAAGGATGTGTGATGTCGCCTTGGTTGTTTAATATTTACATGGATGGTGTTGTAAGGGAGGTGAATGCAAGAGTTTTAGGTGGAGGTCTGAGTCTGGTGAATGTTGATGGTGGAGAGTGGAATCTGAAGCAGCTGCTGTTTGCAGATGATACTGCACTGGTGGCTGATTCAGAGGAGAGATTGAGACAGTTGGTAGAGGAGTTTGGAAGGGTGTGTGAAAGGAGGAAATTGAAAGTAAATGAGAATAAGAGTAAAGTGATGAAGTGTACGAGGTTGGTAGATGGTAGGGGGATGAATATAGCTTTGAATGGCGAGTTGCTTGAGGAGGTAGAGTGTTTTAAATATCTAGGGTCACATGTTGCTGTGGATGGAAGAATAGATGCAGAAATGAAGTTTAGAATAAATGAAGTAGGAAAGGTGCTGGGAGGAATGAAAAAGTGTTTAGATGTCGTTCACTTAGAATGGATGTAAAGAGAAGGTTGTATGAGGGTGTTGTGGTACCGACTGCGTTATATGGGGCTGAAACTTGGAATATGGGTGTAGCAGAGAGGAAAAGTTTGAATGTAATGAAGATGAGGTGTCTGAGGAGTATGTGTGGAGTGACGCATATGGATCGAGTGCGAAATGATGAAGTGCGAAGGAGAACTGGAGTTGTTCGGGAGATGGCTGGTAGAGTTGAGCAGAGGGTGTTGCAATGGATTGAGCATATGGAGAGAATGGATAATGAGCGATTGGTGAAAAAGATAACTAGATCTGATGTGAGAGGTGTAAGGCTGAGAGGAAGACCACGAATAGGATGGATGGACAGAGTGAAGAGAGCACTGGATGCGAGAGGGATGTCTGTTGAGCAAGGAAGAGTGGCTGTGCGTGACAGAAATAAATGGAGAGAAATTGTGAATGAATAAGTGATGACGCAGCCCTGAGGGGATATTCTCCCGCATTTGGTCTGATCAGCTAGTCAGGTCAGGTGCGGGTAAGGGGATGGGTCTGTTATGATGTGGCAGGGGTAAACCAGCTCTGCTGTCGGGCCCTGCTGCGGATGTCACTGATTGCATTGCGCAGTTGACCCTTGTGCTGTGTGGTGCGGTGAGGATCTGTCCGTTCTCCCCTTGGGGCTAAGATGCGAATGAATGTGTTTGAATGGATGAGTAAATGGGGAGTGTGTCGTCCTGTCTCGGCTACCTCCCTTTCCTTGGGGGAAGCAGCCTAGGTATATAGATAAATAGACTTATTTTAATCATTTGCACCCTCCTCCTTCTTATAATTTTCTAATATCCGATGAATTGTTACACCTGCACGGAAAAGTGTGAGGAGGTTACGTGTTTGTTCTGATTTGTCTGTCCATCTGTCCTTCATAATGGCGGAGAGGCATTAGACGAACAGGTTATTAATGTTTGGCTGGAAAAGGTCCTAAGTTAAATTCAGGTCAACTGCATTCATATGATTTTGATCAAGCTTGGTGGAAGGTTTGAGGTGCAAAAATGCGTACAATGATTCAGTTTTAAGGGCAGTCTGTCAAACCTAAGGTCACAGTGGAAGAGCAAAGGCACGTATTGTGTCGGAGCATCTTGCCCATTAGTTCTGCGGCATGCTGAAGAATCAGACTATTAACAATAGACCGGAAGCGCGGAGAGAGTTTCAGTTCATACTGTTTACAAGATTACTTTCAATCATAATATTCACAATAATACTCCAACACCACCGGTACCCACTGATCATGTGCATGGGCATTCTCATCAATTCTACGGCTCGTGTATAGTAATTTGAGAGTGTTTCTTCTTACTTCAAATTGTAAATAGCCTTCTCCCAGTATACAGGTCACTGTCCTATTAACTACGTTTCCTTTGAGTTTCTATGTATTTTCACCCTCCTAGATCCCCCTCTAAGTCCTGTCATTCTCGTTGTTTTCGCTTTATTCCCCATCCTCTCCATCCTCTCTATTATTCATACCTTCTGTTCTCTCCTTCCACTTCCTCGTCCCCCGCGTCTCTTTTCGCTCGTTTCTTTCGTTCGTTGCTTGCTCCTCCCTTCCAACCTCTCAGTCTTTCTTTTGCTCTTGGCTCTAACCCGATCAGTGACAACGCGAGTAACTAGAGTTGCATTTGCCTCCGAATTCTGTGTGTGTGTGTGTGTGTGTGTGTGTGTGTGTGTGTGTGTGTGTGTGTGTGTGTGTCTCTCTCTCTCTCTCTCTCTCTCTCTCTCTCCCCTCTTTGACCTTTTCTCCCCTGCGTCCTTCTCTCTCTTTCATTCCTCCTACCCTTTCACCGCTCTCTTTCCTCTCTTCCTCCCACTCTCAATTTTTTCTCTTTTATATTTTTTTATGATTCTCTCTCTCTCTCTCTCTCTCTCTCTCTCTCTCTCTCTCTCTCTCTCTCTCTCTCAGTTTCCAGAGTAGAAATTATAGGGAATTAATAAAAGATGGATGCGTTCAGATTACGTATCGTGTCAAAGTAGATAGGTGCTGTATATTTAGGAGAGAGAGAGAGAGAGAGAGAGAGAGAGAGAGAGAGAGAGAGAGAGAGAGAGGTGAGTTCGAGTGGGTTGTTGTCGGACAAGAGCATAATCAAAGGGGGGGGGGAACGAAGAGAGGGTGGATAGAAAATAAGAATGACAGGGGGAGGAGACGAGTCCAGTGGGGGATAGGAGGAGAGGGGGGAAGAGGAGGAAAGGTGGTGGAGGAGTCGAAGGGAAATGGGAAAAAAAGAAATGAGGGTGGAACAATACAGCACAGGGGAGGAGAGAATGTGACAGAGAGAGAGAGAGAGAGAGAGAGAGAGAGAGAGGAATGAGTGGGAATTAATAAGAGAATAAACGAGTTACTAAAAGAGCGGAGGAGGAACTAAAATATGGAGGATAGGTAATATGTAATGAGGGAAAGCCTGGTGCAGAAAGGGAATGAAAAGGTGGGAAAAGGGAGGGTTGAGGTGGACGGGAGGGTGGTGATTCAGAGAGGGAATGGCCATGATAAGGGAGAGAAGATTACAGGGGAAGGGATGGAAACTGGAGGTGGAAAATTTAAAAGGATGAGGAGGGGAGAAAAGCAGGGGGAAGTGCGAGGAAGAAAAGGGAGGACAGGAGGGGAAAAAAGATGGTAAAGAGGTGTGGCGGGTTGGAAACAGGAAGGAAGGGAGGAAGACAGGTGGGGAGGGTGGAAACAGGTGGAAAGGAAATTAAATTGGGAGAAGAAGGGGAGAGGAGCAGGGGAAGAGGGAATGAAAACAGGAAGGATGGGAAGGAGAATAGATGGTGGGAGTGAAACAGTTGGACGAAAGAGGAGAAAAGAGGGAAGGGAGGAAAACAAGAAGAAAGAGGGAGAAGGGACGGCGCATGGATAGCTGGTTGATTGGGGGGAAGCAGGCACGACGAGTGAAGAAAAGAAAAAGAAAGGAAAGAAAGACTAAAAGGAAACAGGGAAAGGGATGGAAGGAATACAGGGTTAGACGTAGGTGAAGTAGGGAGATAAGAGTGGGGAGAGGAGGGCAAAGGGTCCGCTAAAGGGAGAGAAAAGGGGAGAGTGAATATGGAAAAAGGGAGCGAAGGCGAAAAACACAGAAGATAGAGATTGATTAGGGATGGAGAGAGAGAAGAGTAAATGTAGGGGAGAGGGAGGTTAGCGAGTAGAAAAAAAGCTGGTAGGGGAAGGAAGGACACAGGGAAGAAGACAGCAGAGGACGAGGAAAAGAGGGGAGAGCGATAATTAGAAAAGTGAGAAGAAAAGAACTGAAATTTGAAGGAAAGTACGGAGAAAGGTGGAGCAAAGGGAGGTAGGGCATGAAGGAATGGAAGGAAGTTGAAAGAGTGAAACGGGAGGGGAGGGAAAGGTATGGACTGGAAGGAGAGAGGGGTATGACAGAAGTTTTTTTTTTTTTTTCATTCATTGCCAGACGCCATGTATCCCACACGGGGTGGCCAAGGGTTTAGAGTTAATTGTTTTACAGGGAGGGGCACTAATCCTCCACCAACCCCACTTGACACGTAGGGATGCCAACAGCATCTGGTGTACAGAAAAACAGGAAACTACGCATACACACAAAGAGAGACTAATTAAATGACTCCCAATACAAAGACAAAACTATGAAGGTCTCTAAAGAAGAGGAAAAAAAATCACGAGGTCAAATACTCCACACACACACACACACACACTCACACACACACACACACACACACACACACACACACACACACACACACACACACACACACACACACACACACACACACACACACACACAAAAGCATAAAAACGAGAAGGATTACTGGCAGTAATAATGATAATGAGAGAGAGAGAAAGACAGAGACAGACAGACAGACAGACAGACAGACAGAATCAGCCATCTCCTGTTATGTCTCCTTCTCCCTCTATCTTCAAATGAGTAAAATTGAACGAGAACAGCAACAGCCAAATTGGTCTTTTCGAATCTGTTTTCTGTGCGCCAAAAGAGGCAGCCAGGTACAGTGTTTGTCCCTAACTGTGTTATTCCTTCCTTCCCTAACCCACTCACTGAAGTACTGTACTTTCTGTGGGAGTGGGGTTCAGGCCTTATAAGAGGAGAGTTAGAAATGACTTCTTGCGCACTGAGAGATCCCCCTTATGGCCAGGTGTCAGGCAGGGAGGTACTGATGATGGCAGTGGCTCATGTGCGTCCCAACCGATACCATTAAGCATGGCCATTATTTGCCAAGGCATCGTGAATTTTTGAACAAAGATTCAACTTCATTCATGCCAGGCTATAAGCGTAGTGAGTCCCCAGATGGCAGCCTCCCACAAGAGGGGTGATCCCTAGTGCTCATGGGCAAAGTTATTATGCACAGACAAAGTTTGTGACCGAAAAATTTAAAGTTTTGCTGACTGACATAATTATGTTCTCCCTAACCACGTTTGGGATAGGGTGGAACCTCCAAGGACCATGGAAGACAATGCTATTGTGTTTACATAAGCACACCAAATTTTGAACAGTAGTAGACCTTCAATTGCATCAGAGCTAATACAGTGAAAAATTCCAGGTTCATGCCTCCGTATCCCGTATTAATAATTATTTCTTTCCCCTGACAGTGCTACAGAGGGGCACTGCTATCAAAGGTGTCCACTGTCTTGTTAAAGAGTAGATTTCAAAGAATATAACTATTTTATCAGTCAGATTTAAGGATAATTAACTAGAAAGTTTCGCTCTCGAAAAGATCAAATCCTCCAGCCGAAGTTAACAGGATGCAATGAGAACAACTTGTTATGAAAAATTAATAAGAGAGGCTGAAATAAGTCATATTCTACACTTTGTTAACCCGAAAGTAACATTACATACATATCAGTGTTTGTCGGTGGTTGTGCCCTTTATTTATGAACCAGTAAAAGACACAATATTCCTGAGATATATTACTCAGAAATGAACAGGATTAGATGGGAAGAAAAATACGTTTTTTATCCTAGCAAATATCTTAGTTCTGTATCCCAGTAAACCGTACTGAATGGCAACATGTTACATATATTTTCAACTCTGTTGAAAAAGAAGTAAAGAATACTCACTTTAATGGACGTCAACACACAGGATATCAAATTTAACGAACATTATGAAGGCCTCTGGACAATCCATCACACATAGCGAATAATGTCCATGAGATGGAGCAAATCACGCAGCCCTTCCAGACGCCTCTGAGCTCACCAGACCGCTTTTCAGTATTAACAGACACTACCCATTACATGGGGTGCATTACACAGCCCCTTCAGACTACTCCTGTGTGGGATGGCTCAGAACAGTTACCAATGTTGGCAATTGTTTTTTCCACCCACTTGGTCTAGGTTCAAGAGGTGAGAGCGGTAATAGGTGGTCAATTGGGCTATTCTGGGGCTACTTCTGGTAGGCCTAGGCAGGAACGGAGGCTGTGGACACTCTGTACTGCACGTGGTCAGCTTCAGTCGTGCATTCAGGGCACCAGATGTGTGTCCCACATCTCTCATGTGTGCCAAGTATTTTCGCATTGTTATTGTGAAAAATGGCTTTTAGTAAAGAATCCCCTAGCACCCCTTCTGAAAATACAAAATGGAGGATTATAACCATTGTGGAGAAGATAGATATGATCTATTCTCAAGGGAGAATTCATGAGTCAGTCTGGACTTAAGAGGTTGACCCGTCAAGACATCATGAAGGTCAAAGATAAAACAAAGGAGATAATGAAAATAATGAAAGTTGGGGGGAAGGGGGAGGATGTGCTCAGGGCCAGGAAGCCGCCCAAAGGGAAACTCGATGAGGCTATTTAAAAGTGACCCATGCTGGACTGAGGTGGAGGTGTCCCTGTGCATAGCCTTGACGTCCAATACACAGCACAGAGGCTTTCTACACACCTTTGAATCAAAGAATTCAAGCGTAGTAATGCCTGGCTGTGGAGGTTCAGGAGGCACCATGGCATTGTTGACAGGGCCATAAATGGTGAGAGGCTTAGTGCCAATGTTGATACTGAGGTGCCATTCATCCAACATCTTCAGAAGCTGATGGAAGATCAGGGCCTGTATAGGTTCGAATCCACAGTACAGACGAGACTGGACTCCTTTGACATGTACATCCTCAAAATACTCAGGTTTCGAAAGAAAATAACAGTAATTAATGTTATAAAACAATGAAGAAGAATCTCTCCATTCTGGTCTGTGTCACCATTGACGGCTCTCATCTCATACAGCCAGTCACAATAGGTAAGAGAAATTGTCTCAGGTCACTCAAGGGCATCATGGCCAAGCTTCCATCCTGTGGAGTACCATGATAACAAGACTGCCTGGTTTAACCAAGATATAACCACAACTTCAACCGTTAGGCAGCACCAGAAAAAGGTATAGCATCAGTCATGAGGATATGAAGGCAGTGGTGCTGTTGGACAACACACCAGCTCCATCCTCCCTCCACCAAAATCAGCAGCAAGGATGGATGAATCAGGGCTCATTCATGCCAGCCATCATCATTGCCCTTATCCAGTCCATGGACCAAGGAGTTATAGAGAGTTCCAAGAGGCACTACAAAAACCTCTACCTACAACAGTGCCTCCTTGTGAGCGAGGATGGGATGAACCACAATGACTTTGAGATCACCAGAGGCAAGAAAAACCCTGCACAGTTCCAACTTCAACTGGACAGAGGAGTTGGAGAAATGCTCAAGAATGGGCGTCCACGCTCAAGGACGTGTGGCGCCCCCAAATTTAATCATTTCTTTCTTAGTCCATAGCCCACCATTCCACAAAATTTCACTGATATTCACTGAGAAGTTTTGGTTATATTGTGCGGGATACTCCTGATTCGGATGCGCCCCAAAAGTTAATTTCTTCCTTGGTCCACGGCCCACCCTTCCACAAAATTTCATCAATATCCGCTCGTACCTTTTAGAGTTTTCCCAGATCCGGATCTGGCCAAAAGTTTAAGCAATTCTTTTTTTGTCCATGGTCCAGCTTTCCACAAAATTTCAATGAAATTCATTTAGAACATTTGGAGGTATTGTGCTGAATATCTGGATCAGGCCCAAAATTTAATATTATTTCCTTGGCCCAGGGCCCACCCTTCCACAATTTTTTATCAAAATCCTTTCCGGATCAGCCCGAAAATGTAAGCAATTCTATCTTGGTCCATTGCCCACTTTTCCACAAAATTTAATTGAAATTCATCGACAGATTTTGGAGATATTGTACGCGATAATCCGGATCCTGATCTGGACCAAAATTTAACCCATCACGTCCCGACCGATTTTGCACCTCCGATACCCCCCATCCTGAGCTATTTTGGATTTTTTTTTTTTTTTGGCTAAAACCTCCACTTTTGTTGAGAAACAAAGGAAAATCACCAAGAAAGGGCTTACCGGGGTCCATAAGTGGTCAGAACAGGTGAGGTCCCCCGCGCCAAGTATCGTATTCTGTCACTGACGTGTGAGGAGCTCACGTTTTCTATGGTAGGTAATTTTGGGAGAAACAACAAAGAACACCTCAACATTTATTGAATTTGAATTAATAAACAATAACAATAACAATATAATGGTTTTCAGTGATATATACATGAAAAATAAGCATTGTTCCATCACGCGAGCATAGCGAGTTTGGTCAGAGTGGTCACAAGCTATGTGCTAAGTTTCTTGTTTCAGTAAATATATCATTTTTTCTACTTGTATAATACTGTTTCAATGCCACTTTACCATTTTTTACTGTATGTAAATGTTTTCAGCTGTTTTCATTCATTACGATGACATGTAGCATAACTATAGTGCACATCTGCTTACTCAGTGCACTCGCTATGACATGTATCTCAACATACCATATTGTTTTATCACTTTCATAGTATTGTTTTCTTTACAATGAACCTTGCCTCAACCACTGTAAATGTTTTCAATTATTATTTACATTCATTAAGAGGGCATTTAGCAAAATGCTAGCGCATATTCACGTAGCAAGCACACACGCTACCACTCGTGTTTCAACTTCTGCTTTATTTCTTCACTCCCAATATACTTCCCCACTTACATTACACCCGTTTCCACCTTATACTACTGTTTGCATATTTACGGGCCTTATTTATTCCACTTAGCATCAGAATATCACATCTACAGTATATACCCTCGCTATGAATGTTTCGACTTAGATAATATTTATACAATGACATAATAATTTTCCACTTACATTACACCCGTTTCCACTTGATACAACTATTTACATATTTACAGGCCTTATTTATTTCACTGAGCGTCAGTATATCGCATCTATATACTATCTATCTATCTATCTATAGCCCGACGCCCTAATCCCGCAAAGGGTGGCTGCAGACAAAACGCCTCCAAGTCACTCTGTCACCCACCATTTGACTCCCCTCCCCCCAACTCACCCCCCCCTCCCTCATATACCTCTCAACTCCATCCCTCCACCTCATCCTCGGTCTACCCCTCCCTCTCCCTCCCTCCACCTCACCTACATACACCCTCTTAGTCAGTCTTTCATTCTCCATCCTCTCCACATGTCCAAACCACCTCAGTGTATTTCTCCTAATCTTTTCAACCACATCCACATCTACCCCACAACGTTCCTTCACTTCTTCATTCGTCAACCTGTCCCTCCATGTCACTCCACATGCTCCTCTCAAGTAACTCATTTCCACTGCTCTCACTCTTGACTTGTTCCCCTCTTGCAAGGTCCACGCCTCGCTTCCATACGTCAGGGTAGGGATCACAATACCATCATGCAGTGACTTCTTAACTTCCATACTCACCTCCCTATTTCTCATCACTGCTTTCAGTGTGCCAACAACCTTCCTTCCCTGCTGTACCCTTTCACGTACTTCATCCCCCAAAGTTCCATCCTTACTCATCACACTACCCAAGTACTTGAATGCACTCACATTCTCCATATCCTCACCATCCAACCTCACTGCACACTCTGTGACTTCATTCCTCTCAAACACCATAACTTTACTTTTGTTTACATTAACTTTCAGCTTCCTCCTCCTACACACTGTCCCAAATTCATTCACCAAACCTTGCAACTCCCATTCATCTTCACTCAACAATACTGTATCATCAGCAAACAGCAACACCGGAAGCTTCCAAATCTCACCCTCATTCATTAGGGCCACCCCCACATCCACTGCCCTACCTTGTACCTCCTTTACGACCCCATCCATATATATATTAAACAGCCATGGAGACATTACACAACCCTGTTTCAGTCCCACATTGAGATCAAAGAACTCACTCAACTCACCATCCACTCGCACCGTAGCCCTAGCTCCCTCGTACATACTCTTCACAGCACTCAACAATTTCCCCTCCACTCCATATATTCTTAGTACCTTCCACATACCTTTCCTATCTATTCTGTCATAAGCTTTCTCCAAGTCCATGAAGGCAGCGTACACTTTCCTTCCCTTCTCTAGATACTTCTCCACTAAACATCTTAGAACAAATATCTGATCTACACACCCTTTTCCCTTCCTAAATCCCCCTTGTTCTTCTCCAACTAGCTCCTCTGTCATATGCCTAACCCTATCAATGAGTATTCTACCATATATTTTACCAGTCACACTAAGAAGGCAAATACCCCTATGGTTACCACATACTTCTCTCTCCCCTTTTCCTTTGTACAGAGGAACAATTATACCTGATTTCCAGTCCTCTGGAACCCTTCCCTCTTCCCAAGCCAATCTACACAACTTCCATATCCACTCCACAACAATCTCACCCCCATACCTAAGCATTTCACCACACACTCCATCAATTCCTGGGGCCTTTCCCAGCTTAATCTTCTTCATTGCTTCCACTACTTCCGACCTACTGATCTCTTCCTCCCTCCTCTCATCTCTTCTTCTCCCAGCCATTCCCCAACCACTTATACTCACACTGCTCTCACTCTCTACATTCAACAAATCCTCAAAGTGCTCCTTCCATCTCCTCAATTTCTCTCTCTTCTCCACCAACAATCTGTTATTCCTATCTTTCACTCCCCTACTATTTCCCCTTTCACACTGCCTTACTTTCTTTACCTCCTTCCAAAACAATTTCTTACTCTCCCTCCATTTCACACTCAGATTCCTCCCAAACTCTTCATCCACTTTCTTCTTACTCTCCTTCACCAGTCTCTTAACGTCCCTTCTCCTGCTCACATATACCTCTCTCTTCTCTCTCTCATCTTCTCCCCTACCTCTACTCGCCAACCATTCACCATATGCCTTCTTCTTTTGTTCCACAGCTCGTTTCACCTCATCATTCCACCATGCTGTCCCTTGCACACCCTTGCATCTCCTCCTCACTCCACAAACCGCCTCACACGCTGCGCTTATCTCTTCCGTGAATATCTTACATGGGTCTTCCACCCCTTCCATCTGCTCTAGCTCATACCTTCCCAATCTTTCTTCCACTATGCTCTTATACACTTGCTAGGAATATTTTGACTTGAAGTAAATTTATGCACTTACATAATTTTCCACTTATATTACACCCGTTTTCAATTTTCATACTGATATTTACATATTTACGGGCCTTATTTATTCCACTGAGCATCAGAATAGCGCATCTACATACACTTGCTGGGAAGGTTTCCACTTAGAATATATTTATGCCCTTACAGATTTTTCCACTTATAATAAACCCGTTTCCACTTCCATACTACTATTTACAGATCTATGGGCTTTATAATTACACTGAGCATCTGTTTGTCGCATTTCTTTCTGAGTATCAGTGTCATATCGCATTCACACCATATCAGAAGTGCATCAAGGTGTGATACTAAAACAAGGGTGAATGCAGAGACCCACGTCACACTCAACGCACTGGTAGCGGGTGTCTTTTCTCTGAGTGGAGGGTCTCACACGGGAATTGCTACACACATGACACTTGCGTTGGGACCTAGGTCTATTTGGCTGGGGAGGTATAGGAGTGGGGAAATGGCGGGCGGATATTCTCAGGGGAGTTTGGGCTGTAGGAGCAGTGCGTGTGCAGTGTTGGGGCCTCTCAACCGCAAACCGGGCAAAAATCTCACGTGTAAGCTCCCTCACAAACTCTTCAAAGGTTTCCTACACTCCTGTTGTCATGGCGTGCAGGTGGTGGCAATTCAGGGCAGTTATATTTAGCAGGTGAAAGAAGAGCTTCTTGTACCACTTCATCGTGATCCTGGCACACTCGACAGTGGATATCATGGAGTCTGACTGGTCCATCAGGCGCATGTTGATGTTATAATCAAGGACACACTCAGGTTTCCATATGTGGCACCTCCTCTCGCTGCGGTAATCCACGGACTCTGTACTGTGCATCAAGGGGCTGTGAACCATGAACAAGAGGCTGACTTCTCTATTGTGGTTCCACACTGTTCCTAGCATATTGTTAGCCTGGAAGAAAACCACCTCATTTCTGTCAAGTTTCCGCCCCACCTTGACCATGTGACGCCGGTTCACCTTGACGGTACCACAGATTCCCATATCATGCCTGTGTACAGTAGATAACAAGTGAGAAGAGGCCTAGTGTACCAGTTGTCCAGGTAAAGGACGTGACCATGATGAAGGTAGTCTTCAATCATTGTCTTTACCACTGCTCCAGACAGTCCAGTACTCCAATCTTCTATCATGTCTGTCTGTGCACCGGTGTACAAGACTATGTCTTGCACATAACCAGTCCTACAGTCACACATAACAAAGATCTTGAACCCAAAACGGTGCCTTTTGCTGGGTATGTACTGCCGAAATATTGCCTCTCCACAACACAGGACTCTCGTCTATGACAAGGTCTCTATAGGGATAAAATGAGGAACAGAATGTTTGTGTTAGGTGATCAAAAACCAACCTAATTCGCCTCATCTTATCTGTGTCATCTGCATTTGCAGGATCATCAGCATCGTAAAAGTGGAGGCAACTTAGTATTTGCTGAAAGCAATTATGGCTCATGATTTGGCCAAATATTGGTTTCTGCATGATAGGGTCCCCTGTCCAGTATGCCGGAATTCTGTTTTTTCGTACAATACCCATCAATAATACCAGGGCAAAAAATAAAAACATTTCTGTAAGGGAGACAGGGTAATCATAAATGATGGAATGCCTGCTCCTTGTGCCCAGTCTTTCACTCTCACAGCGCTGGCAGCTAGCGAAACGGTTTGTTTGTTCCACTATTTGCTCCACAAAACCCTCACTGAAAAACAGGTGGAAAAAATCCAGCCTGGTGGAACTGGGGTGAATTCTTGGAGCAGTGCAGCCAGCACACCCCTGCTCAGTGAAGGGGTGAATGATGGGAGAAAAATCACTCCCATCCTCCCAGTTGCAAGTCACAAATCCCTCGCCCTCATCGTCCCCATCATCGCCTTTGTCGAGGTGAGGAGGAGATGCTGGTGGGGGAGGTTGGGGAGGAGGAGTGCAGAGGGCTTCCCCACTCGCACTCCTCTTCCCTCGGCCTTTACCCTTTCCCTTTCCCTTACCCTTACGGCCTTGTGGAACATTAGGGGCCTGTTGAGATGAAGTCTGGGAATACTGAGGAGCATAAGACATGCTGGGGAGTGGCTCCTCCTCACCTCCCCTCTCCATCACAACACCACGTGATTCATCACACACCCTCACTGGCCCACATGTCTGGGAATATTGGGGAGCATAAGACGTGCTGGGGAGTGGTTCCTCCCCACCTACCCCCCCCATCACAATACCACGTGATTCATCACGCACCCTTACTGCCCCACGTGATGTGCCCTGCTGCCTCACACCACCACGGGAGAGCGATGACTCACTCCCTCAACTCTCACTTTCTATACTCTCCCCTGCACTTTCCATTACACTCCCCACTCCCTCCACGCCACTTCCGCCAACCCCAAATAAAACACTAGGCCCATACCCGCTGGTATGAAGTGCTATGCGGTAGGGGCCTTGATGGGTGATTATCTCGCGGCCGTACCACATGGCACATGTCCCACGGCTTAGTCCTCGTCCTTGAATTCGGGCTCCACATCATGTAGGGGCTGCCGAGAGGTTGTTGCACGTTGTTTTTGTGCAGGCTGGCCCTATCTAGCAGCACGATAAGTCACGTAGCGCCGTGTCCTGAGGGACGGGACCTCCTCATCACTGCTGCTGGTTTCCTCCTCCTCTGGTTGGACATAATCTTTGTCCACCACCTAGTCATCAAGTGGAGAATCACTGTTGCCTGTGAAGGCATCCAGGGCATCTTGGATTACCTCCTCCGAGAGACCTCTATGCGCCATGTCTGACCAGGGCCACTGCTAACAGGTGAGTGACCGAGCCAAGGGTGGTCGCGGGTCGCACGGGGTCGCTGAGTGTCCCTGCCTGGTGGTAGGTAGGGGAAGGTCAAGCAACCCTACATACCAAAAATCAAGTGCAAGATTTGAAAATTGTGCAAATTATGCACCTTGCAATTGTGCGACGTACCAGTACGTCGACGGGACTGGCAATTACATAATGTTGCAACGTAGTCATACGTCGGCGGGACGCCTCAGGTTAATCACATCTACCTTGGCCCATGGCCCACTCTTCCACAAAATTTCATCAAAATCTGTTCCTATTTTTTGAGTAATCCTGCTAGCAGACAAACAGACAAACAAACTAACATGGTGAAAATCATAGCCTCCTTGGCGGAGGTAATAACAGAGAGCCAAATCCAAGATCCGTTCACTTCGAAATGTTACACTGCCTTTGAGAGACTGGAGATCATAGGCTGTAGGAAATACAAACAGGAATACAGTTCCAGAGTTGACCTGTTGCATACATGAAGAACTGGGAGTAGGTTAAAGGCTAACTCTTGTATTAGAGAGGTGGACAGAAACGGGATGAGATTTTGTTTGTAGACAGATGCTATGTGCCCACTGTAGTAGTGGAGGGATGCAAGCAGACAGTGGAAAGGTACAGCAACCATTGAAATACTGACAGAAACGAGATAAAGATGCACGAGTGTGGCAAAGAGACCGTGACTGAAGAGAGCCAGTAAGAGAAGGAAAGTTAATGTGATGAAAGGAGTTTTGCTCCACCTTGTTGAGAAGAACTGTATGAGGGGAGCCTCCCCTCACATTAGAGTTGTATGCTGCACAGGGAAGAATAAAACCTGTGTATAAAGTCAACAAGTGTGCAAGGGTAATCGGAATAGCACAACTAATGTCTTGGAAGCATATTTACAAGAGAGGCAATATGATCTTTCCAAGATAAATCCCGAAAGAATTAAATCCCAAGTATGCTTTAAAATGATGTAAGATTGAGATGGATATTGTTCAAAATGAGAGGATACTCCTGTGGAGGATTGTGATGGGTTGAAAAATTTGAGGACTGAGTTTTTTATGCATTAAAACTGCAAGATTATTTTTACCCCAATCAGCCATGTGAACGAAGTCAGACATAAGGTATGCAAAGGCCTCATCCCTTGTTTATTGAAGTAACTGTTGAGATGGACGTTGCGAGAAACAAACGGAAAGGTGAAGGCTGGAGTATTCAGTGTATGAGTGGATAGGGTTAGATGTACAGCTTAGAGGGTCAATGATGAATATAAGGAAGAGAGTTGGTGATAGGATACAGCCCTGATCTTAACACAATTTTATCTTAACGTAATTGGGCGTTCGTTACAGGGCTGGGAATGGTTTCCCTTTCTTGAGACAGGCTGAATGATAGCAAACTTCCAGCAAAAAGGAAAGGCACAAGTTGACAGAGAAAGGGGAAAGAGTTTACCTAGGCAGGGTGTAAGCATAGCAGCACAGTTTTCGAGGACAACATTAGGGACCCCATCAGGGTGTTATGCCCTATTGATATTGAGGCTGGTATTGACAGAAAAAATATCAATTGAAGAAATTTTAATATTTGCCATTATTAAGTCAGAGGGGAGAAATGATGGAGGAACAGCACTAGAATTGTCTATGATGGAATTGGAGGACGAAGTCAGAGTGAAGAGTTCTGCTTTATCAGTAGAATAAACAGCTACAGAGCCATCAGAGTTGGAAATAGACGAGAAGGATGGTGAGGTAAAATTGTCAGAAAGGTTTTTGGTAAGGTGTAAGAGAGGTGGGAAGAACCTGAGATAGTGTGTTCAGAGCATTTGGTACCAGTTAAATTATTTTTAGCAATGCAAAGAACAAGCTTGGCATGATTCTGTGCAAAAACATAACAGAGATGAGATTCAGGGGTGGGTTGGCTCTGGTACCTTTTGAAGGCCTTCTCCTTGTTGTGGACAGGATTAGAACATGCGTGATTAAGCCAAGATTTTTTGCATTAGTCAAAGGATAAGAGAAAGGAATGTATATTTCCATGCCCGTGGGAATAACTTCTGTAATGCCCAAGGTACACCCAGATGACTCTCAGCCTTGGAATCAGTTATCATTCTAGGGAAAATCAATGATGTACTGCCTGGGGGCCTCCCAATCAGCAGCTCCTAAGAGCCACAGCCTTTGCTTATTGAGAGGGTCCGCAGGCCTTACAGAAGCAACAGGACAGGTAATGGTGATAAGACTGTAATCGGAGCCACACACAGAGAAAAGTTTAACAGCGTAACCAGAAAGATTAGTTTTTAAAAAGAGGTCAGGTATGTTGGAACTCGCTCCAAGGCGGTCAGGGATATGAGTAGGATGCTGTACAAGCTGTTCTACGTCAGTAAGGATATAAAAGATGTAGAGTTGTTCACTAAGTGGATCAGTGAAAGGAGAGGAGAGCCAAAGGTGATGATGAATATCTAAATCACCTGGAACGGTGACTTGAGAGAAAGGAGAAATTGATGTGTTCCATCTCAGAAATATGACAGTCGAAAAATTTTTCAGAGTCAGTAGAATTACGGGATATGTAAACAGCATACATATATTTAGTCGGAGAACGAACACGTTGGCCGAAGTCAGACTGTGGATAATTCAGAAGATTCAAGTTCAGGAATACAATACCAAGATTGTTGTTGTGTACATAATGGGGGAGAGGTGGTGGCTCAACTGGTAGAGAAGTGGCCTGCAGTCCTACCAGACCCAGGTTCAAGTCCTTGCTGGGGCAGGGAACAGTTTAAGGATTTGGATATCATAAAACCAGACTTTACTGATCTACGAGAAGACCCGCCGACATGTCAAAAAAATACCCCCGTTAATACCAATACACCAGTCCTGTATGAGACAGCCCTAGCATGTATTCAGTATGGACGGTGGGTGTTAACACCGAAGTGGTGACATGTAGAGGATTAGGAGGACTACTGGGCCTTGAGTGCAGGCTGTGAAGCCTATGCTCAGAGTTGGACACATAAAAAAAAAAAAAGCCACTTTTTGGATTGAAATGAGTAAAGAGAATCTAGGAGGATACAGAGAAGTGTCTGCTATCAGTCACCTCAGACAGTTGAGCCTCTGTGAGGAAGAGAAGGTGAGCTTTGGAGTAGGAAAGGTGATGTTCAACAAATACAGAGTTAGAGGAAAGGACACGAATGTTGCAGAATGAAGAAGTGAGTCACACACACACACACACACACACACACACATATATATATATATATATATATATATATATATATATATATATATATATATATATATATAAAATTTCCTTGTTCAGGCAGTTTTATAGGTATGAGGATTCATTTTTCCTTTTATGCTAAATTTGCCCAAACCATCAACTAAAATAATACACGCTACAATCATACATAGCCAATATGAATGCATGATCATATAACAATAATCAGCCAAGGATTTACAAATACTTCACTGAATAATTTGAAATCGTGTTAATTCACGAGAATTATATATGATTTCTTTTGTTTATTGCATCATTGTTTTAGTCATTCCATCAGGTAGATGTATTTTTCTTTAACCCGCCAACTCCCGTTGATGTATATATACGTCCACACGTTTTGTCACTGTGACTCCCGTTGACATATACAAGCATGCAGCATTTGCAAGGTCCCTAATTTGCACAATTTTCATATTTTGCGCATGATTTTTGGTACATGTACACAGGACACCTTCCTCTACAAGATGCCAGGCAGGGTCAATACCTTACCCCGCATGACCTCCCCCATCCCACACGCCATTGTCTCGGCAATTCACCTGTTACCAGTGACCTGGCCAGTAAAGACATGTCATGCCACTGTACAAAATTCAAGGCCAGAGTGATTCCCCAGTCATTGACAATGTGGAGGACAAAGTTTACATAGCATTAGAGAACGAAACAGTCAGAAATAATGATCAGGTAATGTCGCCAGAAAAAGGTCAGGTATGTTGATGTGTTTGGTGAGTGAAACAATGGTTATATTGCCTATATTACTGTGTGAAAACCAATATTCTCTCATACTACATATAAATTCGTACCCAATAAATAAATAAATACTGTTTATGACTGGTGTGGAATAGTTACCCTCCCATAGAACTCGTTTTCTTTGGAGTCAGCCTGATAGAAAACACAGTAAGGTTAGGGGTACTTCTACCTGTATTCAGTATCTTAAACCTCAGGTGAGCGATGTCTCAATGAATTCTCGATGTTTCTCACCAAAAGTGGAGGTTTGAGCCAAAATTTTTTTTTCCAATATTAGTCGGGATTGGGGGGAGTCAGTGGTGGAAAATCTGTCGGGACGGGGCGAGTTAACCACTTTGCCCACTATGGCAATGATCTTTTTAACGGGGTAAAACTGCTGATGCCACAGATAGATGTGACGGCACCAAAACTGCATGATGAACCCTTGGGAAATTTTGCCTATTTGCCATCTCATATTTGGAACCCAGACACTTACTTCTTTAGTAGACAACTACACAATGGCATGAAGTTTTTCTAAATATCCTTTGCATTGAAATGCTCCCTGTTTAGTGTATATCTCTATGAATGGACATACCTCAACCTCAACCTCTCTTCTACAGAATATTGGTACTGAAAAGAGTATGGTAATTTTTGACATTGTAGCCCCTTAAATTTTGCCTAACACTGGTAAAACTCAGAAATATTAGGGAAATATACCTGGTAAAAAATACCACCAGAATAAATCATTTTGCATACATATATTTGATTTTTTAAAATCTTCTATATATCTTTCAACAGGTTTGAACAATTTTTGCTGAAATGCAATTTTCTGAATAACAGGTCACCCCTGTCAGCTCTGTGTCCACAGCAAGCAAAATAACAAATTCTGGTGACTCACTTGTTTGGACAACATGATTTCTAGCATTGATTTCAGAGGCTTTATTCCCATCACACAATTCTAGGTGGAATATAAAAGACACAGAAAGACTGAAACAGGAGTTGAAATTCATAGTGAGAAGCAGGCACACTAGTTTTCGGCAGTGAAAGGGATTCATAAAATACGTTGAAAACAGCACAGAAAAACTTAGATAATCAACAGTGAGTTCTGTAAATATTATTAGTTCACTGATGTCCCAAATATTCTCTTTTTATGCAATATATTAGAGCTTTCAGTGGCTATAGCTAACATTGGGAGGTGCAGCAATCATGCACGTCTCCCTGTGATGACAAATGAGCCATTAGTGAAAGGTGGTAGAAGGCTCAGTACAGTCTGTCCTCGTGTGCCAGACACCACTCCCTAATCCAACACCTGTGCAATCAAACAGTCTCATGAAAAGCTGGAGGTACAACCACTTTCATTAATTTCTATGTCGATGTGGAGAGGTTGCACTAAAACAACTGGAAAATTTTCATAACAAAGCTATAAGAATCATTAATAACCCTGTAATAATTTCACAGAGACTTTCATGACAAATGCTCAGTCGAAGCTGCACCCATTGTACCACGTCTCCTCACCTTCCCCTGTGCTACATGGACATCTGATGGAGCTGATGACTGGACTGTCACATTGCCATATTGCAGAACTTCTGCTTATCAGAATTCTTTTATTGCCTGAACCGCATCTTTTTGGAACTTGCTTCCCCAGAATGGTTTCCCCTCAAATTTCAACTTGCAGCAATTGAAGTCCAACTGTTAGAGATCTTATCATGAATAAAAGACACCTGTAATCTGGTGTATTGATAACAAAAAATAATTTACTTTTCCTTCTTTTCACTTTCGTTATTTAAAAAAAATACTACAAAGGGTGGCATGATGGAGGTCTTATGACATATGAATGTAACTGTTTAAGTCTCAAATATACTGTGTTATAAGTTCCCCGTTATAGTGGTCAGACCGCAGTAGGCGTGAGATGCAAGCCAATAAACTGGTGCAACATTGACCCTCAATATACTGTCACCTGTGATCAAGGAAATTGTTTCTATAGTCGCGGCGCATGACTCTGAGGTTGTCCTTATCGTATCCTGGCAACTTACCATTCAAAAGTGCGTCCAATTTCTTATATTATGCACGAATCAGATTATTAATCACGAATATATTATACACGAATATTATTATACACGAATCACATGCTTTTCATATAATACACGAAATCAGACGTACTTTTGAATGGTAGTTGCCAGGCCACGATAATAACAGCCTCAGAGTCGCGCACCGCGACTGTAGTACCCCACCATGGGGCAACTGACGACTGACCATGTGAATACCCAGTATGTCGCCTGAGGTTTAAGGTTAATATCTATCCCCTGCCATCTGAGCTTAATATTCTTGCAAGGAGGGTGTTAAGCATGGGAACATAACTTGGCGGCTCAGTTGAGAATTTCAGTAAATTGCTGAGATGCACCATTTATGTCTGATGCTCGAAAAATAGGGTTCCAGTTACTGGTAAGTATAATGGCCTATTATTTATGAAAATTAGAATTCTTCTACTAGAACACTTGCGTCTAAGTAATCTTATCGATGTCTTCATTGAATTTAAGGTTAAATATGACTATGCAAGTAACTTGTATGAAATTCTTCTTCTACAGTAAAAGTGCTCCATTCATGTTATGTGAATAAAAAGAACCTACGGTGTTTGCTCCACCTGTCGGCTACTTTTGTGATTTGATGCAATTTAATGTACAGGTCTAACCTGCGTGTTAAGAAAGAGTTTGTCTCTGGGTCAGTATTTATAAACTGAAATAACGAAACAGCACATTATTCCCAGTAAAACAGACTTCAGAATTTCCTTTGTAGGTTTCACTCTTGGTGTTGACTAACTGTTGTTGAATGATAAAATAACTAAAAGATTATTTTATAGAGATTCATTTCTAACCTGACAGGAAACACTTTTAACCCACCTCATCCCAACGTTTTCTGGGCAGTGGTACGTCCCAGTCCCGACATTTTTGGACCTTTTTTTTTTGGCTCAAACATCCGCTTTTGGTGAGAAACATCGAAAATTCATAGAGAAATCGCTCACCTGAGGTTTAAAACACTCAATCCAGTTAGGAGTACCTCCTTACCTTACAGGGTTTTCTATCAGGCTGGCTGCAAAGAAAACGAGTTCTATGGGAGGATAACTATTCTACACCACTCATAAATGGTATTTATTTATTTATTTGGTACGAATTTATATGTAGTACGAGAGTATATTGGTTTTCAAACAGTAATATAGGCATTATAAGCATTGTTTCACTCACTAACTCATCACCAATCCAGACCTTTTTTTGCCATATTACCTGATCATTATTTCTGACTGTATCTTCCTCTAATGTTTGTCCTCCACACTGTCATCGATTGGGGAATCACTCTGGCCCTGAATTTCGTACCGTGGCATGACATGGCTTTACTGGCCAGGTCACTGATAGCAGGTGAATTGCTGAGAAAAGGTCATGCAGGGGGGGGAGGAGGTCATGCTGGGTAAGGCATTGTCCCTGCCTGGCATCTTGTAGAGGAAGGTGTCCCGTGTATACGTGCCAAAAATCTCTTGCGAAAATTGAAAATTGCGCAAATTAGGGACCTTGCATTGCCGCATTAATTTACGTCTTCGAGATATGAGTGCACATCATGTGAGGACATGAATTCACGTCTCCGGGACGGGGCGGGTTAATGAGTAAAAACTCACAGCCCACACACTATCAATTCTTTTCACAACTGAAATACAAGAACCTGGAATTTAATACTCTGTTAGAAAATCTTTGTTCGGTAATCAGTAATGATTCATGTTTGCCAATTACACAATAGTTTTCAGCAAGAACATGACTCACTAAATTATATTTTACATACATATAGACATACATTATATATATATATATATATATATATATATATATA
>NC_137062.1:29044827-29184827 GCF_032717465.1 Coenobita brevimanus
GTCACCACTTCGGCACTAACACCCACCGTCCATATTGAATACATGCTAGGGCTGTCTCATACAGGACTGGTGTATTGGTATTAGCGAGGGTATTTTTACGACATGTCGGCGGGTCATCTGGTAGATCGGTAAAGTCTGCCGTATTGAAATTCAAATCCTTAAACTATTGCCTGCACCAGCGAGGATTTGAACCTGGGTCCCGTAGGACCGCAAGCCACCTCTCTACCGATTGAGCCACCGCCTCCCCCTTACATTTGCATGTTACATGCTACCATAATTTTTGGTGAAAAAAAAAGTAGTAAATGGATTTTATATTCTATACTACCATCATCTGCTGTGGAAATTTCAGGAAGTGATTTGAATGTTACTTGGTGCCATCATATTTTTTTGGGGGGTGGGGGGAGGAAGGAATTGCAAACATTGACAAATTGTTCCTTGCAATCATCAACTTTTTTGGATATTTTTTGATACTGACCACTTGGTTACTACCTTCGATCATTTTTTGTTTATCAAGTGAAGGCGTCCAAGGGGTGCAACGCTGAATCGCACCTGAAGAGCAAAGGGAAAGCATTAAAATATGATTAAACATCTGCAGCTTTTTCTCTTCGGCCTTCAGGCGCGATTCAGCGTTCCACCCCATGGAAGCTTTCACTTAATATAACTGATCCAGGTAGACGAAGTTGGTAGTCATTATTTTTGTACAAAATGTATCTTGTGTCTGTCTCTCTGTGTCGAAAACTCAAATCTCAGAAAGTATTGATTGTAGAAGGAAAAGTTATTAATAAAAGTTGTTTAGAGTCACAACTTCACATGTCACTCAATCAGCACTGGCAGTCATCCAGGATGGATACATAATACAGTAGTCAAGTTTTCTTCTAACAGTATTATCACAGTCTACCTGGCTCACAGATGAGGGGTAGTCCTGTTTCTACTTTTTTCTTGCAAACTCTGAGGAATTCGTTCATCTTGGGAAAACCTTCCTCTATGAATAATGTTAGATGACCTCCACCAATATCTTTCCTAATGACGACAGTACTATTTCACTCCGTCATCCCTTACACAAAATTTGTACAGCTTCCCAAGGATCCCTCGTGGTTAAGGAGATAATATTTTTCCCCGTGTTTATAGACTTCACATATGAAAGGCGTCTTTTTGCTTTTATGCTATTCATACTAATTTCTGAAGATAGAACTTACTTTTCAATACGACTGTAGAAGAGGGTTAAGTCATTTATAAAACATCTTCCTCAAAAAGAATGGAACTGTCTGGAAGAAGTATATACGATTAACGTAAAGGCCATATTTCATATGACGGTGATAATAGTTTCATATCAGAAATGCGGACAGTGTAAAAAACATGAAAAAAAATACTTTTGTGACTTGTACAGAAATAACCGGTGTAGCACTGCACTGGAAGATGATATTCGCTCTCATATTCCGTGTTCCTATAAAATCTCAGAAATTCTTAATCCGTTTAGATGTTCTTCCTCTCTCTCTCTCTCTCTCTCTCTCTCTCTCTCTCTCTCTCTCTCTCTCTCTCTCTCTCTCTCTCTCTCTCTCTCTCTCTCTCTCTCTCTCTCTATCCCCCTGCATCCAGCAGCCACAAAATGTACTTACAGCACTTAACCTGAGAATGATGCGAGACCACTGGCACCCCAGGCCACTGGGAAGGAAGGAGGGAAGAGGCAAAGAAAAGAGTGGAAAAGGAGACCTTGTGGGAAAGAAGGATGGAAGGCAAGGAGGAAAGCACTGATAATAAAAGAAAGTGAAGGAAGGGGAAAAGGAAACTGAATGGAAGGCGTGAATACGTAGAGGAAGAGAAGATTACGAGGGAGCACGTGTGTGTGTGTGTGTGTGTGTGTGTGTGTGTGTGTGTGTGTGTGTGTGTGTGTGTGTGTGTGTGTGTGTGTGTGTGTGTGTGTGTGTGTTATTTAGCATGAGTTACACGTGTATAAGCTGAAATCTGCAGTGCATGAGAAGGTCGTGCACGTACGGGGCAGTACGTACGAGTGCAGCATCCTCGTCAAGTTAGCTTTTATTGCAGCCTGAGACCGCAGTAAAAGTGTTTCCTCTACGTTTGGGAGGGAAAAGGGAGGGGAGGCGAGAAGCGAGAAAGAGAGAGAGAGAGAGAGAGAGAGAGAGAGAGAGAGAGAGAGAGAATGAGGAGGCAGCGTTAAAGGGTAAGATGCTGGGACCGGAAGTCTCGTCGTGTAAAAAAAGCCCCATAACGTCTTTCCCTATGCGATTTATTTTGCTTATTGGGCCTTACCGTCTTCCGCTGTCTCAGATCATTTTAATATCACCATACTCTGCATAACTAACGTTAACAACGACATTGGCCGGCCGTATCCAAAATAAACTCGGTAAGGAAGAGGTGTTAAGGCCCTTTCTTAACCGCCGAGAATACAAGCCTAGTAGAGGGGAAGGCTGGGAGACAGGAGAGTAGATCAGTGAGTAATGGGGAGGGATGAAAAAGAGAACGGAGGAGAGAAGCAGAGGGAGGGAGGGAGGGCACAGAAAGAGAGACGGAAGGGTAGGAGGAAAAGAGGGAATGGGCAAAAAGAATATTATAAACAAATATTGTGGAGGAAAGGGAAAGAAAAAAATAAGATAAAAAAAAAAAAGTCTCAAGTCAAGTGATCTGATTTAGAAGCACTTTGGCCAGTCCTTGTACTTAGGCTTCAACTCTTTTGACGCCTTGTGGTCTAGTGGACTACGGCACCTCACCCAAATGCCAACCATAGCTAAGGGAGGCATAGGGTTTATCACCCATATAAAACCACTCAGGGACAGGCAACTGGTCATGCCTACATTAAGTGCCTGAACTGGGTTGAGTAGCGCGGATCCCCTGTCTGCACCTGACAGTGGCAAATGGAATGGCGATGGTTATATAATTATACCATATCGCACGTATCGTTTATAAACGCTCCAACATCCTTGCATAGGTCGACCTAGGTCGCCTAATGGCAGCTCCCCACGCTGCTCGATCTCTGTCAGCCTTCCTATTTCTCCCTATTCCTCCCTTATCCCTGAAGTCACACTCTGTGACCTTCCCCCAGGTCTTCTTCGATCTGCCTCTCGCAACCCTACACCCGACGTTCACAGTTCTCACCTTCCGCACCCAATTGCCATCGTCCATCCTCTCCACATGCCCAGACCATCTCAATCTACTCCTCCTCATCACAACACCAATACACTCCAGTCCCATCCTTCCTCTCAGCTCTTAAGTCGTAAACCTAGTCTTCCTAGGGCTCTCATTCAAAGACGCATTACACATCCGTCTGATCATTGTCATTTCTGTACGTTTGAGTCTACGAATATCCTCTTCCTTTACCGTCCAGGTGAAACTACCATACAGCATATACTGTAATTATATTCACACAAAAGAAGAAAGCATACAATGAATGGATGAGAAATAGGGGCGCGGAAGATGTTGAGAGGCAGAAGAGAGAGTTATATGTAGAAAGAAAGAGAGAGGTGAAAAGATTAGTAATAGAGAGTAAGAAGACAGCGGATGAGGAATTTGGAAGGAACTTGAGTGTAAAGTGGAGGGACTGTAAGAAATTGTTCTGGAAAGAGGTGAAAAGAGTAAGACAGGGTGGAAGTGAAGTTAGCAGGGGAGTGAGAGATAAAAATGGTAGATTACTAGTGGAGAAAGGAGAAAAAGTGAGCAGATGGAGAGAACACTTTAAGGAATTGTTGAACATAGAGGATGGAAGTAATGCGAGTATAAGTGGTTGGGGAATGGCTGGGAAATGGAAGGAG
Source organism: Coenobita brevimanus (assembly GCF_032717465.1). Taxonomy (NCBI): domain Eukaryota; kingdom Metazoa; phylum Arthropoda; class Malacostraca; order Decapoda; family Coenobitidae; genus Coenobita; species Coenobita brevimanus. The sequence goes on from NC_137062.1 coordinate 29,048,592, forward strand.
GTGAGAAGACAGGAAGAAATCAGTAAGATAGAAGTTGTGGAAGCAATGAAGACAGTTAAACTGGGGAAAGCCCCAGGAATTGATGGAGTGTGTGGTGAAATGCTGAAGTATGAGGGAGAGATAATAGTAGAATGGATGTGGAAAATGTGCAGATTGGCCTGGGAGGAAGGTAGAGTCCCGGAGGATTGGAAGTCAGGTATAATTATTCCCTTGTACAAAGGAATAGGGGAAAAAGAAGTGTGTGGTAATCATAGGGGCATTTGTCTTCTTAGTATAATAGGAAAAGTGTATGGTAGGATACTTATAGAAAGAGTTAGAGAAAGAACAGAGGAATTAGTTGGAGAAGAACAGGGAGACTTTAGGAAGGGAAGAGGTTGTGTAGATCAGATATTCATTCTTAGATCTTTAGTGGAAAAGTTTCTAGAGAAGGGAAAGAAGTTGTATGCGGCTTTCATGGATTTGGAGAGAGCATATGACAGGGTGGATAGACAAGGATTGTGGAAAGTATTAAGAATATATGGAGTAGATGGGAAGTTGTTGAATGCTGTGAAGAGTATGTATGATGGTGCTAAGGCTGCAGTGCGTGTGGATGGTGAACTGAGTGAATTTTTCTCTTTGAAGGTTGGGTTGAAACAGAGATGTGTCACATCTCCATGGTTGTTCAATCTGTACATGGATGGGGTAATAAAAGAGGTACAAGGTAGGGTAGTGGATGTTGGAGTGGCCCTGGTGAGAGAGGGTAGTGTTTGGAAACTCCCTGTAATGTTGTTTGCAGATGATACTATGTTGTTGAGTGAAGACGAAGGAGAGCTGCAAGGTTGGTGGATGAGTTTGGGAGAGTGTGTAAGAAACGGAATCTAAAGGTGAATGTAGGGAAGAGTAAAGTGATGGTCTTTGAGAGAGGTGAAGTCAGTGAATGTACAGCGAAGTTGGATGGTGAGGAATTGGAAAATGTGAGCACGTTTAAGTACTTGGGTAGTGTGATGAGTAATGATGGAGGTTTGGAGGGTGAAGTGCTTGAAAGGGTACAGCAGGGAAGAAAGGTTGCTGGTTCCTTGAAAGCAGTGATAAGAAACAGGGAAGTGAGCGTGGAAGTGAAAAAGTTACTACATGACAGTATTGTGATACCAACTCTAACGTATGGAAGTGAAGCTTGGATGTTGTTGGAAGGACACAAGTCAAGAATGAGAGCAGTGGAAATGAGTTATTTAAGAGGAGCCTGTAGAGTCACGTGGAGAGAGGCTGACAAATGAGGATATGAAGGAACGTTGTGGTGTGGATGTGGATGTGATAGGAAGCGTTAGGAGGAATACACTGAGGTGGTTTGGCCATGTGGAGAGGATGGAGGGTGAAAGACTGACGAGGAGAGTGTATGTGAGTGAGGTGGAGGGGGGAAGAGGGAGTGGGAGGCCGAAGATGAGATGGAGGGATGGGGTGGAGAGGTATATGAGAGAGGGGGGTGTGAGTTGGGAGCGGGTCAGTGAAATGGCGGGGGACAGGGCGACGTGGAGGCGATTTGTTTGTGGCCACCCCGAATGGGATTGAGGCGTCTGGCAATATATATATATATATATATATATATATATATATATATATATATATATATATATATATATATATATATATATATATATATATATATATATATATATATATGTACAGCTACGGCAAATTGTCTTAGGACCTCCCCCAGCAAAGTAATAAAAAACACAGAAGTCACAGTATATCACAATGTTTGTTAATGAAATGTCATTTATTAATATGAAATCATGTTTCCCTTGCTTTTCAGGACCAGTTGGATGCGTTTTGGCATGGAATCACTTAGATCTCTAAAGTAATAAACATGTGTCAGTTCAGTCTTGAGGTTGTCCAGACTGGGTGTCTTCTTCTCTGCCATGATTTTCTTCATATTTGCCCAGAAGTTTTCTATCGGATTTAGATCCGGACTGTTGCCAGGCCAGTCGAGGATCTCAATCCGATTATCCTGAAGCCATTTTGTCACCTTTCTTGATTTGTGACATGGAGCTGAATCGTGCATCAAAAAGTCGCACCCGTGAATAGCAAAAAAGTTTATCAAATGATCTTTCAGAACTTGAATGTACCGGCCACCATTCATCATCAAGTTCTTAGAAAGTAAGTAGAGGCCTCCCCTTCCCATTTCATCTAAGTCAGCACCTTGTAAGCAGGGTCATATCAACTACGGGAGGCAGGGCGATGAACCATTTGCAGAAAGCACCTGGAACACTTTGAAATGTGATTTCATCGGAAAACATTACTTTTCTCCACTCATCCGATGTCCAGTGTGCATACTTCTTGGCAAACTGAATGCACTGCTTCTTCATGCAGTCAGTGAGAAGCGGTTTCTTGGCTGCGGTGAGGCTTGGCAAACCCAGCTCCTTCTCCAAGTGGTGTAGGATAGTTCGAATTGAGACGTCTTGTAACACCTGGGGATGCATTCACTTCAATTCTGCTGCTGTCAGTCGAGGATTCTTGATTACTTCCCTCTCCAGAAGTGTATCTGTACCTCTGGAAGTCGTCCTCTTCTTTCCACGGCCATGCTTGTGGATCAGGTGGCAGGCTGCACGCTGCAGCAAGAATCTTCATGATGGTCGACTTTGTGCGTCCAGTACGTTCACAATTCGTGGTGACAGGGACATTATCCTGCCTCCATGCAATGATACGGATCCTCTTATCCCTTGAGCAATATTTTCCAGGCATGACAACTCGACTCTAGGAAAATAATAGGGCAAACAGTAATGCATACGAAAAAAGAGGGAGGTGTAAGCTCAGAGCGATGGGAACATATACTCCCACTCTCGCTTCTGGGCAAGCACTGACGTGCTGAGTGGTTCACCACCTCACGCCAACACCAGGGGAGTTGTCAGTTACTTCTTGCCCCCAAAATTCACTTCGTGGAGGTGGAAACACAAAGCAAAGACAGACAACTCTCCCATAGCAATTCCGTGTGTGTAGGTCCTAATTTGCGGTTAGGTTAGGCTGGGCTAATCTAGGTTGAGTTTAAGTTAGATTAGACTAGGTTAGTAAGGTTAGATAAGGTTAGGTTGATATATATATATATATATATATATATATATATCATCATCATCATCATCATCAGTCGTTGAGGTCCACTGCAGGACCGGCCTATCCCTACCGAAGCAGGGACGATACAGCCAATGTATCTCTACCCAGTGGCTTAGGCTGTCTGGTAGCGATTGTATGTAGGGTGAGAAGTGCTTGTAAGTGTAATTGTAGTGTTGTAGTGGCTTTGGATGTGTGTGTAGTCTATGAACCACGTGTAATCGGCCAGCCTTAAGCCTGTTGAGTGGAAGCATACTAGTATGCGACACTGGTTCAACCACAGCACCCCTTATGTCCGCCAAAGTAGCAAGTGGATCGGTGAACGATTCCCAAAGTTTTTACAACTCTGGCAGGAGGCAAACCCTCGTCCACCAGCGTGCGAAACGCACATTCTACCACTGTACCATAGAGGCTCCATATATATATATATATATATATATATATATATATATATATATATATATATATATATATATATATATATAAGATTAGGTTAGGTTAATATATATATATATATATATATATATATATATATATATATATATATATATATATATATATATATATATATTTTAACCTAACTTAATATAACCTTACGAACCTAATCTAATCTAACTTAAACTCAACCTAGATTATCCCAGCCTAATTTAACCGCAGCCTAAATTAACCTAACGTAAATGAAATGACTGATTTCACAGTTTGCCTGTTTGCTGCAATTTGGCCGTTTCATACGTTGCCTACAGCATACTAGGTAATCTGTAGAATACCCAGGAACTGTGTACAGATGATTTTATTTTATATTTTGCCTCGAAGTTTTAGGCATTCTATAGAATACCTTGGATTTTGGAACAAAGTACTTATTCACACTGACCGTGTTCAAAAGAGTCTGCAGGATCCCAGCATGAACTTTCACGATGCTGCCATCGCTCTGAAATCCCCCGAGATCATTTTGTTGATGAAAGAGAAGTGTTGGTCAGTGAGTCACTCGAAGGACTCGGTCTCTATCAAGAATGGAATGTTGAAGACGAAAGACGTCAGAGACGAAAGAAATGAATGGCTGAGAGACGCTGGGTTAACAGCCAAGGAGGAAATGGAAAGTCATGAAGGGAAAGTTTGACCGTCTTCACAGAGAAATGGATGGAAGGTTCGCTCGTTTGCAAGACACTGACGCCAAGTCTGGTGTCCTTCTCGATGTCTGGGGACTGTGTTACGATGCCGACTGTAACGACCTAAAGAAGAAGTGCGAAAATTATAGCGAATTCGACTGCTCTGATGATGGATAGCAGCTATATGAGGAAATTTTGGATTTTAAATGTTGCTATCAAGTCGGACCAACATGAAAATATCATGACCTGAGAGCTTCTCTAATTTATTGTTCAGTATGGAGATGAAAGCGTGTTCTCCAATCTTCGCATTACTGTTTGTATAATGCTGACCATCACAGTTTCCATTGCCAGCTGTGAGAGATCATTCAGCAAATTAAAAGTAATACTTTCGTAGGGGGAGACCGGGTCTAGTTGTAACATTTTTTTTAATTTTTCCTCATTGCATCATAGGTATGGTATAATGTAACGATTTTTTTTTTTTTTTTGTCTGGGAGCAGGAAAATATGTCCCTTTGTTATAAATATAGAAAAAATAAAGAAAACATTTTTGTCACATGGAATTTATAGGTTTGTGGCGGCATGTCATTCGTCACAATTTACCCCAGATACGGGGTAACTTGTTGCGCACCCTGGGGTAAACTGATATGCATGTCGCAGAACCCAAATGTGTCCATAATTATTCTACTGTCATTAACATGTGAATACAGACCTCGTGGCATATTGGATGTAGTGGAAGTAAAATCTAATTATAAAATTATGCATATATATATTATATACATTCAGTCACTCATCACAACCTCTGTCAGTAACTGAATCATTCATTTGTGCAACTGCTATCATTCAATTACTCCACCACCGTCACCAGCACTCACTGAATCACTCACTTGTTCCATTTTCACTATGTATAGATAGACAGAGAGTGATAGAGAGATAGATATAAATAGCTTGATTTATATAGACAGACTGATTCATTTATTTGGATAGACAGATGAAGGTATAAATAGATAGTTTGAAACAGACAGATATACGTAGAATCGTAGATAGATATATCAGATAGATAGATAAACTGACAGATAAAGTGACAGATAAACACAGATACCACCTAGAGCTACATGAAGATTACCAACACCATTCATGAACCATTATGTTACTTTTACATTACACTGTGCTGATCTGCAGCACTTTTGTATATCATTATCCATAACTCGTTTGACTGCTGCCTCCATGACAGTTTTTTCCATGGGTAATTCCAGGCATGTCTGAAGTGATTAGCTGAAAATATTGGGATAATTTTGTACACTTGTTCTCGAATGGGATAAATTGATACTGTAATAACTAACCCATAACAACAAAACCCGACTTTGCGTTTTCTGTACATTTGGCCATTTTATTTGTATAAAAATGACGCCACCATCGTAAACCTTTGCTAATTTCATAGCCTTTTCACATATCTGGTTCCAATCACCAGGTGACTCAGCTGCATAAACAGGTGACATTAATATATTAAATAACGTTGAACATGGACTAAAAATGACATTTAAAAAATCTATTTTTCCCTTAGCTCTTACTCAAGCAACGCCTTCAAGTTGCCGCTTCAGGCTCTGCCTTTGTATGAAGGCTACATAACATGGCGACGACCACTCCCTCGTCTATAGACTAATTAAGGAGATATTGAGGGTTTAACAACTTGGGCATGAAACGACTAGACCCGGTCTCCATCTGAGAACCTCCATGGGTCAAGGCTCTGTGATCTTGCTCTCCAGAGCGTAGAAAGAGAAGAAACTGATAAAAACTGACTTTGAGCTCATCATAGACCAATTTGCGTCAGTGAAAGCCAAGAAGGAGCGAGTGAAATTTTCATTTTCTGCAGTTATTTGTGAATTAAAAGATTAACGAGCTTGCCTTGTATTTTTGAGCAGATATTATTGTAATATTATCTAGAAGATGGGTGACAGATGTTTGGACAGGAGTGCAATTTCAGTGCTTGTCATGGGAGCTATTTTCTGTAGATACGCCTCTGCGTTTCACTGTGTCGTTTAACGAGAAAATCTAATGAATCTTATGTGCACCTGATTCTCCAAGAACCTGTTTGACGATATACAGCACACAGATTAATAAAAAGTTTTTGTAATCGTGTGGGCCTTCTTCTTCTTTGCTTTTCAAGGGAAACCTTATATGATACCCCTATTACACTACAGTTCTGCTGTTGGAAAGCACCACTCCCATCCTGTCTCTGTTTGTCCAAACTCTATTCATGGCGCTTGAAGAAACTGGGGTCTTTCACCGCATACTGAGGGTAGACTGTCGACAGGTGATGCATCAGCTTACTAGCCTTCATAGAAGCATATCCCAGCACTTTGAAACACAGCACGCACTGAGGTTTCTTGATGCCATCAGCGAGGATTGATGTAAATCCGTAGTTAATATAGTCATCATTGTACTTCCATTTCTTAGCAACACTGGCAGCCATCACAAATCTATATTAAAAAATAAAAAAGCCAAACAGATAGAAAAAGACGAATTATAAAGTTTAGAATCATGTGGCCACCTGCACTAGAGTGAATTAATTCACTACAATGAATTTAAATCATATTTAAAAAAAAAAATCAACAGCGTCAAACGACGTTCACCAAACTAGCATGATTTATTTTTAACTACACCCAAGTGAATTGAATTTCATGCAGTATGAAGTCGCTGGTTTTCAATATTTGATATTTTTGCAAACAATACTGCATTCATTTGTTCGTTACTTTTTGTTTCTAATAAGTTAGAATACGTTTCATTTAAGAAACCGAGTTAATACTGTATATGTCACCACTACTGTAACTGAAGCAAAATTCGTCTGGCATCATAGTACCTTTTAAATTCTCCTAATTCTTTGCGTGTGGTAACCGGGTTCCGTCGTCGCCTTTACGTATGCAAAGATTATTGAAAATCAAGGTTACACTGTAAGAAAAAAATGTGAAGCCTTTACGTATGCAAAGATTATGTAAAATCAAGATTACACTGTAAGAAAAAAATGTGAAATATCGTGTGACATTGCTAAATGCAGCATTACACTTTCAATAATCACATTTAATCATTACTGTATCATTTTCACACTGTCACAAATTTTGACAGTAAACAGTAACTGTTGATGCAAAAAAAAAAAAAAACAGACAAGGTGTTAAATGCAACAAAAGAAACATAAGATACCACATACAAATGCGTAATAATAAAAAACATCGTTATTATAAGAAAGTATCATCATCATCATCATCATCATCATCATCATCATCCGGACCTCCTTTCCCACCCTAGGGCAGGGTGAGGAGTAGCAGTGTCCAGACAACCCAAATTTGCCCAGTCCAATGGGCCACGCTTCCATTCACTCGTCACTCAAGCCCAAGGAATCCTGGCTCTAACAGATACGCCAGAAACATTCACCACGTTCTGTAGCTTCACATAAACGTAACCGATTGAGTCAATCCGGACGCTGCCACGTTAAAAAGCGGTGCCAAATCCCTGATCATGCACTTCTCACAACATTCATCCAGCCAGCTCGATCTCTTGTCAGTTCCCTAGCCTCACCGACTTCCAAACCTCTCTTCATCACACACTCATCCACCATATCTCTCCACCTTCTCCTTGGCCTACCTCGCTCAGATATACCTTTTTCACCACTGTATTGTTATCCATTCTCTCCACATGGCCATATCATCTCAGTACACTCTCTTCGATTTTGGTGTCCACCTTCTTCCTCACTCCACATCTTTAACGAATCACATTATTTTGTATCCTATCCACCCTCTGTACTCCACATACCTCAGCAGTCCCATCTCCACTGCTCTTACTCTTGACTTTCCATTTTCATGCCACACCATAGTCTCACATCCATATGTTAAGATTGGCACCAACACTCAAGTCTCTGTTTCTTATCAAGGCCTTCATTGCACCAGCCACTCTTCCTTGTGTCACTACTTTCAACTTCTTTTGCACATTTTCCTCTCTTTTCTATCACTGTACCCAGGTACCTGATTTCTCTCACCAATTCCACTGCTCTTACTCTATGTGGAGTAGACTGTAGCACCAGTCGAGCAGGGCAGTAATCCCGAGGTGGGTGGAAAGCTGATGATAGGGAGTGCTGGAGCTCCCATTTCATCAGCCCTCAGGACTAGTTCCTGACCATTCCCCTTTGCTGAACTTTTTCAGTGTCTCAGTTACACAGAGAGTAGGCCAGCATGCTCTACAACACAAATTTCTCTAACTATCTACACCAAACTACATGCACAGTACACACTACACTTCCTTTTCCAAAATTCAAAAAAGAATCATGGCGTTTCATCACCCAGCCTCGGAGTCCCCAGGGAGGGGAGGCCATAAATGTCCCCACCTTCCGCCCCTCTCCCGGTGATGACTCGAGGTGCCTGGAACCACTGTCTGACTCTCTTCTTCTTCATTTCTGCAACATTTGCGGCCTTTCCTCTAACTTTCTCTCTGTTGAGCACCACCTCTCCTCCTCTAAACCTCACCTTCTTTTTCTAACTGAGACTCAGCTGTCTGAGGCAACTGACAGCAAACCCTTTTCTGTATCCTCCTACTTTCTCTATACTCATTTCAAAGCCAAAGGTGGCTGTTGTGTATATATACGCAACGACTTATCTTGCTCCCGTGTTCCTGAACTCGATTCTTCTGAATTCTCTACACTCTGACTTCGGTTTTCCTGTCATTCTCTGACTAAATATATCTGTGCTATTTACTTATCCCCTGATTCTGACTATCAAAAATTCTTTGACTATCTTACTTCTACGATGGAACACATTCTATCCACTTCTCCTTTCTCTGAAATCTCCATTCTAGGAGATTTCAATGTTCACCACCACCTTTGGCTCTCCTCTCCTTTCACTGATCCACCTGGTGAACAAGCCTACGTCTTTTCTATCCTTAATGACCTAGAGCAGCTTGTACAGCACCCTAACCGTATCCCAGACCGCCTTGGAGAGAGCTCCAACATACTTGACCTCTTCCTTACAACTAATCCTTCTGCTTACACTGTTAATCTTTTCTCTCCGTTGGGCTCCTCTGATCACAACCTTATCACCTTAACCTGTCCTATCACTCCGGTACGGCCTGTGGACCCTCCAGGGAAACGTCGTCTGTGGCATTTTGGAGCCGCGGACTGGGAGGCCCTCACGTAGTACTTCTTTGATTATCCCTGGAATGATTATTGCTTCCATGGCTGGGAGCCATCTGAGTGTGCCTTGCACATTACGGAGGTTATTCTCTCGGGTATGGAAGCATACATTCCTTTCTCATATCCTTTGACTAACGCAAGAAGGCCTTGGTTTAATCATGCTTGTTCTCATGCTGTCCACAGCAAGGAGAGGGCCTACAAAAGGTACCGGAGCCAACCCACCCCTGAATCACATCATTTTTACGTTTCTACCCGGAATCATGCTAAGTCTGTTCTTCGCTCTGCTAAAAACAATTTCATCTGTACTAAATGCTCTCAACTCTCCAACTCAAATTCTTCCAGCTCCTTCTGGCACCTTGCCAAAAACCTTTCTAACAACTTTACCTCATCATCCTTCCCTCTTCTTTTCTACTCTGATGGTTCTGTAGCTATTTCTTCTACTGATAAAGCAGATCTCTTCGCACAGACTTTCTCCTCCAATTCCACCTTAGACGATTCCGGTGCTGTTCCTCCATCACTTCCCCCGTCTGACTTCCTCATGGTTGACATTTAAATTTCTTCAGCTGATGTATTTTCTGCCATCACTGGCCTCAATACTAACAAGGCATATGGGCCTGATGGAGTCCCTCCTGTTGTTTTCAAGAACTGTGCTTCTGTGCTTACACCCTGCATAGGCAAACTCTTTCGCCTTTGTCTGTCAACTTGTAACTTTCCTTCTTGCTGGAAGTTTGCTCTCATTCAGCCAGTCCAAAAGAAGGGTGACCACTCCTAACCCTCCAACTATCGTCCAATTGCTTTAACATCCTGTATTTCAAAAGTTTTCGAGTCAATTCTGAATAGAAAAATTTTAAAGCATCTTTCCTATCACGACCTTCTTTCTGATCGTCAGTACCGGTTCCGTCAGGGACGCTCCACTGGCGATCTTCTCACCTACCTTTCAGACTCCTGGTCATCCTCCTTTTGGGACTTTAGCGATAGCTTTGCCATTGCACTTGACATCTCAAAGGCTTTCGATCGAGTCTGGCATAAATCTTGAATTTCCAAACTGCCCTTTTACAATTTCTATCCTACTATCTGTGCCTTCATTGCTAGCTTCCTTTCTGGTTATTCTATAGCCGCTGTTGTAGACTTCCATCGTTCTTCTCTTAGATCTATCAACAGTGGTGTTCCTCAGGGCTCTGCCCTATCACCAACTCTCTTCCTTTTATTTATCAATGACCTTCTAAGCTGTACATCTAACCCTATCCACTCATACGCTGATGACTCCGCCCTTCACCTTTCCATTCGGTTCCCGCAACGCCCATCTCAGCAGTTACTTCAACAAACAAGGGATGAGGCTATGGCACACCTAATGTCTGACTTGGCTCGTATCTCTGACTGGGATAAAAATAATCTGGTTGTTTTTAATGCATCTAAGACTCAGTTCTTACACCTATCAACCTGTCAAAATCTTCCACAGGTATACCCACTAATGTTTAATAATAGTCAGCTTAATCCTGCATCATCCTTGAACATGCTTGGGGTTTCATTTACTCGGGACTTACTTGGAAAGATCATATTACATCTCTTGTAAAATCTGCTTCCAAGAGATTGGGTGTGCTAAGCTGACTCCGTTCTTTCTTTACCCCTGCACAATTGTTGACTCCACCCCTGTGTGGAGTACAACTCTCATGTGTGGGGAGGCTCCCCACATACAGCTCTTCTCAATAGGGTGGAGTCAAAGGCTTTTCGTCTCATTAACTCTCCTCCTCTTACTGACTCCCTTCAACCTCTGTCTCTTTGCCGCACTGTTGCATCTTTATCTCTTTTCTATCGCTACTTTAATGGTCACTGCTCCTCTGAACTGTCTGCATGCATTCCTCCACCTCTACAACGAGCGCATAGCACCCGTCTAGCAGCAAACTCTCATCCCTTTTCTGTCCAAATCTCTAATGCAAGAGTTAACCGTTACTCCCAGTCCTTCATTTATGCAACAGGTCAACTCTGGAACTGTCTCTCTCTCTCTGTATTTCCTGCTGCCTATGATCTCCGGTCTTTCAAACGCAGTGTGTCCAGGCATCTCGAAATGAACGGATCTTGAATTTGGCTCCGTCTTGTATTTTGTTTTTCTCTTGGAGGGAACTGTTATTGCGGGCTCATGGCCTTTGGTTCCTTCTTCCTCACATAAAAAAAAAAAAAAATCCAGTCTCTCTTCATTCACTGTAACATCACACTGGGAGCCACCTTCTCTCTCAGTAACCATCACTTTACTCTTCTCTACATTTACTCTCAAGGCACGATGCTCACAGACATCAGCAAAACTCTGTGCTAGCCTACCAAGTTCTTGTCCGGTACTTGCAAGCAGTGCTGGATCATCAGCATTCAACAAATTTGAGATATTCCATCCATCGCCATTCATTACCAACGTCATCCCTCTCTCCATAACTCGTGTTTTTACTTCTCTCATCACCTCATCTATATATGCATATTAAACATCCATGGTGACTTCACAGAACCTAGTCCCACTTCCACACCAATCGTGAACCACTCATTTAGATGCCCATTAACCCTTACGCATGCTTCACTACCATCATAAAAACTCTTGACAGCACCTAGCAGCTTAACATCTACACCGTACATATGCAAAACTTTCCACAATCCTTATCTGTCCACCTTGTATGCTTTTTCCAGATCCATGAATGCCATAAACACCTTATGGTCCTTCTCACAAGCCTTCTCTGCTATCTGTCTCACTGCAAATATTTGGTGCACAGATCCTCTGCCAGTCCTAAAGCCACCCTGTTCATCACTCACTAGGACTTCTGATATCTCTCTTACTTTCTCTATAATAATTCTTCCATATACCTTCCCTACCACACTCAATAAACTTATGCCATGATAATTCTTGCACTCACTCCTCAGGGACAGCTTCACTCATCCATGTCTTCTTACATATTTCCAACAAGCACTTCATTCCACTCTCTCCACTACATTTAAGCATCTCTGCATACACCTCATCAACCCCAGCTGCTTTCCCATTTTTCAGCCGCTTCACAGCATTCTTCACCTGTGCAAGTGTCATGTCTCCTGACACTGCATTCCTTCTCTGCACACCCCCAAAACCAATCATGTTTATGGCCGCTCTGCTTTCTATATTCCCATTCATCAGGCTTTCAAAATATTCTTTCCATCTGGTCCTTACTTCATCCCCATGAGTTAATAATCTACCACCTACATCCTTCACACCATCACATTTCTTTCTGTTTTCACTTCTACATTTCTGCACGTCTTTCCAGAATAACTTCCTATTTCCAGAGTAGTTCGCATTCATTTTTCTTCCTAGATCATCATTTACCTCATTTTTCCTCTTCTCTAGTCTCTTTACGTGCTTCTTGCTCTCAATATATTCATTTCTTATTTCAACTGATCCACTGTCCTGTAACGACTTTAGTCACTTGTTCCTCTTTTCCTCCACCGCTCTCTTAACCTCTTTATCCCATCATGCCGTGCCTTTCTTCTTTGTTGTTGCTATTGCCACACCACACACCGCTTTAGTATTCCTAACTACGCAGTCCCTATATGCATTCCACAGGCTGTCCAGATCCATTTCATTCCAATTCACTGATTCTAACTCCTCCTCTACTTTGGCCCTGTAATCATCTGCCATTTCTTTGATCCTTAGCTTCTCAACTTCTCAGTCTTTCTCCCTGATTGCTCCTCTCTCCTGATTCGCCTCACTCCGTTCAACTTGATCTTGCATACCACAATCATATGACCTGACAGACCTCCACATCGTCCTCTCACGGCCCTCGTATCAGCAACCATTCCCATCATCTACTCCTCTATGAGCACGTAATCAATCAGGCTTCTTTCAGCACGATTCCAGTTCCTTCTATACCATGTATATTTATGTGCATATTTGTATGAAATACGAGTTACAAATGCACAACCTCCTCTCCTGACACATATCCTTTAGTCGCTTCCCATTATCATTTTCTCCTGGTACTCCATAACAGCCCATTATGTCATCCTCAGGACCAGTGCCTACTCTTCCATTCATATCTCCCATTATGATCACTTTATTGCTCCTGGGCATTTCTCCCACTACTTCATCCAGCTCATCCCAAAACCTGTCTTTCTCTCACTCCTGTCCTCACACTGTGATATGCTACAATCACTGCCATTTTCACCTTCTCAAACTGGAACTTGACGTACATACACCTAGAGCTGACACATTTGTAGTCTCTCATTCCACTCTGCCACACCTCATTCATCAACAAAGCAACTCCTTCCTTGTATCATCCTCGCCCATTCATTCCCGATCTTACACATTTCACACCCTCCCACTCCTCCACTTCGCACCTTTTCATCTTCGTTTCACACAGTGCTATCATAGCACATCACGCACTCTTGAACACATTCACCACTTCCATCCTCTTGCTCTGCTCATTCACACCTCTCACATTCCACAGGGAGGTGTGGCTGAATCGGTAGAGAGGCGGCCTGCAGTCCTGATGGACCCAAGTTCTAATCCCGGCTGGGGCAGGGAACAGTTTAAGGATTTGAATTTCATAAAAGCAGACTTTCCTGATCTACCAGATGCCCGCCGACATGTCATAAAAGTACCCCCGCTAATACCAATACACCAGTCCTGTATGAGACAGCCCTAGCATGTATTCAATATGGAGAGTGGGTGTTAGCGCCGAAGTGGTGACATGTAGAGAGGTGTATTGTATGTAGGACTACTGGGCCTTGAGAGCAGGCTGTGAAGCCTATGCCCAGAGTCGGACACATAAAAAAAGAAAAAAAAATTGCCATGCGAATCTGCCCATTTGGTTGGGGCCCTGGGCAGGTATTGGGCCCTCTGAAGCTCTCTAAAATGACTGCCATGATTAAGTGATTTTGGATAGGGGAATCTGGGGGACACTTAACCCTGCCAGAAACCCTGGTTATATGGTTACCACCCAGCATAGTAAATGGTTTCCTGGGTACAGGAAACCATTTGTCTTGTCACTCAGTGTAGAGATCATTTGGCATCTCCACACTGAGTGGGTGGATGATGGGTGCCCCAGTTCACCTACAAAAAAGTAACAAAAACAAATACTAATTTTAAATTTGTAGCCGAGTCTACCCTGTACTAAATTTCACACTGTTTGTCATATATTTCAAGTCAGAGTTGCTAAATTTGCTTTGAAATCGGCTTTGGTGAAAACCGTGTGGGTAAATTTAACGCAGCATGGTGCTTTTTTTAGTTTTGGTTTTAATTAAGATCTTTTGGTGAAAGTGAGTTAGTTGAACTTCGCCATATATTTTAAATCAATTTTTGGTGGAAGTGGCAAGTGATAATAAAAAACAAATGAATGAATGAGAAAATGAACAAAAAATGTGAGGTCAAAATGAATGTGAGAGCAATATGAAAGTCAGGCGTGTGACTGGGAGATTACCAGTTAGCTGGCAAGGCAGGGTATTGGAATACATAAACTATAAGGGATTATCTGCATCTATAAATATCTATAGATAGATAGATATATAGGTAGGCAGAAAAACAAAACAAATATAAGCCAATGTCACAATGCTAATATCAATTAAGTATCTCGCAACTAAGAGAGAATACTGTACAGATATTTATCACTGAGGGAACCAACTGGGGTCTTGGCTGAGAGCGAAGTTAGAACAGGGACCGAGGGAGACACACTTGCACCCTGTACACAATCCTAAGTCTGCTGGAAGGCAAATGGGACTTTATAATTATATGGTTTGCCAACAACATGTTCACTCCTACATATTGTGTACATAGTGTTGTCACTTAGCCATATTTCTTCTTGCCCAATCATTGGTTCAACAGTATCGAAGGTAGCAAGTATATGCTGAAGCAAGAGGGAGCAAGGAGACAAGCTTAAACACGAGGCCCTTTCACCTGAATGTTGGAAAGACATACTTTGATTTACTGCTTACACTAGCCCACCATGACCCTCTTAAAATCCTGCTGTGGCCTCCTTGGGAGCCATGTCTCTCAGTCTGAGAACCAGTGCCTAGCCACAGAGTTAGCTCCAGCACCACGTCCAGCACATGTCATGTCCTTCAAATAACAGTATATATTCCTCCACACACTCCGCACATTCAAAAGATAAATCATTCCACACCCGATGATACATCCTCTCCGCAACACACCACTCACACGAATTCAGCATTATTTCGCAGTCTACCACTGACACCACCTCATCTATCATGCACCCACTTATCACAAACACAACACATGATGGAGTTCCTTCCCACACCCTTGTGGCAACCTGTGCATGGCCAAACTCTCTCTGCTTTGACTATATCGCCACCAGCCCTAGATATTATCACTTTTATTTTATCTGCATGTGCTCTGAAGCCCTTGTGCCCTGTTCCATCTCTCCACTTCCTGAATCTTTCCTCTGCCTCCCTTTCTTTCTCTGCATTCAACACCAAGTCATCACCATACAACATCTCCCAAGGGACTCCATTTCTGAAGTCAAGTGAGAGCGATTCAAGCTTCCTAACAAACAATAAGGTGATCAACACTGACCCCTATTGCACGCCAACATTCCCGGAAAACTCATCACACAAACCTCTGATCACTCTCTCCTGGGCGTGAGCACCCACATACATAGCCATAACTGCTCTAATGAGCCACTCCTCTATCTCAAGCCTTCTCATTGCCCATCTAACCACCTCCCTGGGGACTCTGTCAAAGGCCTTCTCTCAACAGAAACAAGAAGCTGTGCCGAGGCACAGCAAACCTGTCCCCGGCAGTCACTTTAGTGCTGACGTATAAACACAACAGGATGTCTAGTCAAAGATGTCACATGTCATATTTGAAGCAAATCTGGTGAAAATTGATGATTCTATGCCCGAAATTTTAGGCTCAATCCACCAGACTTTGACCCCCCTACCAGTAACTAAGGGGTGACCCCCCTATTATAATGAGGCATGTTATATGATGCAGATTTGAAAGATGCACTTTTAGGTTTTGGTTTCATGTTGATATGACGAATTTGAAAGGAGTTATGGCAAAAAAAAAAAAAGAGATTTTTTAAATACATTTTTTTTTTTTTTTTTACATTTTTTAGCCTTACAGGCTGCGCCTTGGCCCATTTTGGCCCATAATTTAATCAGGTGATCAGAAGGACTTAGCCCATCATCTCTGTAATTTTAGTTAAAATTGCACCAGTAGTTTTGATGTAAAGTTGTTAACAGACAGACAGACAAACAGACAAACTAAGTGAAAACAATACCCGTCACCAAGCCCCTCCGGGGTAAGGATGGGTAAGAAAGTGCAGCTCCCTTTTCTTTTCTATATATTTTTTCTGAAGCTGTCTGACAATGATTATGGCATCAATGGTTTTTTGTATGTCATAGACCCAAACTGCATTTTATATTTATTCACTCTTTCCTTTATCATACCATCTAGGACTTTCTTCATTACCTTCATTATCTGGGCCATGAGTTTTATGCCTCTATAATTTCCCCTTTCCAGGGCATTACCCATCCCTTTATACACATTTACAATCACACTTTTCTGCACGTCATCCAGAACAACACACTCATCTATATAATTGAATTAATCAGATCATTAAGTAAACCCACCCCTATGTCTTCTATGGCCTTCAACATTTTATTAGCCAACCCATACACATCAGCTGCCCTCCCCAACTGCATCATGCATATTGCCCCGTTCACTGCGGCAACATCAGTCAAAGGCCAAGGGCCAAACACTGGATCTCTTGACTCCAAACCTTCCCTATTCCAGTTGAACTCATTCAGTAGCTGGTTATAATGCTCTCTCCAGGTGTCATTAACCCGTCACGTCCCGAGGTTTTCCACACCTCCGACATCCCCCAGTCCCGAGGTATTTTCGAAAAAGTTTTTTTTGGCTAAAACTTCGCTTTTGGTGAGAAACATCGAAAATTCATAGAGAAATCGCTCACCTGAGGTTTTAAATACCCAATCCAGGTAGGAGTTCCTCCTTACCTGACTGGGTTTTCTAACATGCTGGCACCAAAGAAAACGAGTTCTATGGGAGGGTAACTATTTTATCCACTCATAAACGGTATTTATTTCTTTACTTGGTACGAATGTATATGCAGTATGAAAGTATATTGGTTTTCAAGCAGTAATAAAGGCATTATAAGCATTGTTTCACTCACTAACTAATCACCATACCTGACCTTTTTTTCCCACATTATCTGATCATTATTTCTGGTTGTTTCTTCTTCTAATGCTATGTAAACACTGTCCTCCACATTGTCATCGATTGGGGAACCACTCTGGCCCTGAATATCTTTACTAGCCAGGTCAGTGGTAGCAGGTGAATTGCTGAGACAATGGCATGAAGGGGGGAGGGGGGAGGTTATGCGGTGTAAGGCATTGTCCCTGCTTGGCATCTTGTAGAGGAATAGAGGAAGGTGTCCCGTGTATACATACGAAAAATCATGCACGAAAATTGAAAATTGTGTAAATTAGGGACCTTGCAATTGCACAACGTACCGGTACGTCGCCGGGACTGGCAAATGCAAATCGTTGCAACGTACCCATATGTCGACGGGACGGAGTGGGTTAATATCCTTATTGTCCACCACTACCTGTCGTGCATCATTCTTCAAACACTGCTCACCAATGATATCTCTGCTTTCCCTTTTCGTCTGATTTACCGCCTTAAATATCATATTCTCCTTTTCAACACTATTTATGTTGTCCAGTGAAATCTCTGAAATTCAAATTCTGCCCAGTATAGTGCTTTTCTATCCCTGTGCTTGGCAGCCAATTATCCTTCTCTCTTACCACCCATTTTCCATTCCTGGAAAGTCTACTTTTCTCCTAACTGTGGCCCCTACATCCTCATCACACCACTATGTTACCTCATGTTTCAGAGGGTCCCTTGTCCATCCACACCCTGAATCAGTATCTCTCAAGAAATTGTTCCTGAGAGCTCTGTACGGTTCATTAACACTTTTGCCAACAGTTCCTGTTTAGCCACCACTCTGCTTATCTCGCTATAGAAGGCATTGTTTACTGCCTGCTTTTTCAACTTCCATATATTCCTCCTGGGTGTACAGGTCCTCTTTTTCACCAGCCACTTCTTACGTACCATGTCACATATCAGCAATCTGTGTTGCTGCACATACTCTTAGCTCCATATAACTTCAACATCTTTCACCAATTTCCTAACAGCTCTCTTCATATGTAATCAGCCTACTCTTTTTCCTAAATGGTATGTTGCAGAGAAACATCTTCGGTGCCTCCCCAAATTCGAGTATCCTTTTCCTTTCCTCATTCCGTGAACCATATGTGCTTGCCTCATGTGCCCCATGATATCCTTGATCAGTTTTGCACACTTGGCCATTTAAATATCCACCTAAAACTACAGTCTAGTCATACCCCATACCGCCTACCACATGCATCAAATAATCCTAGAATCTATCTTTTTCTACATCATCCAGTCCAACCTGTGGCAAAATGACTGAAATCAAAGGTTTACCAAACAGTATTTTCACAACTATAAACCTTTCATTCATTCTCATTACATTCAAGACACGTTCCACTCACTTTTCCTTGACCAGCACATCCACACCTCCATAACCATCTACTCTTCCCTACCAGATTAACTTATGCCTACAGTCCCTCCCAGCACTCATCCTAGCTGACCTCCACTATACCTGACTTTCTGAATGCAAAAGACATCCAACCACCTCCTACTCAGCAACTCTGCTACCTCCTCTGCTCTATCCTTCAAACTACCCACATTTCACACTGCCAGTCTGAACCCTTTGGGTAATTTGATTTCTACAGGCTTGCATTTCTTGCTATTTCTTCTCATTTTGTCATAAGCTGGGCAAATACAGGAGGAGAAAGACCACAGTAACCTGCCATGTGCATAGTCCCAAGTCCAAACATGGGACCAGGGACATGTAAGCCCACCAACCATGGCCAATGGATGTGGCAGCGACCTCAGGTCACCCTGCCAGGACAGCTGCAGGACACCCTCTAAGCTCACCTTGGCACTGTATCTGCCCCATCATTGTGGAATGCTAGTTGACACCTCTCTACTGGGCAAAATAGGCAGCCTAGGAACGGCAATGTCTCGTACCCTTTGCACGGATCTGAGCCCTACGTCATCACTGTCCCAGATCTACATTGGCAGAGCCCACACCACGACTCCCCTCATGTCTGCTACTAGGTAGAGGGGAGAAAAGTTTGGGGGCTGTATTTTCTTGCTGGTGCTAATTCCTTCACCTAGTGGGCTACATTGTCTGGAATGTAAAGCTTAGGGAGAATAGTGCATGAGATAGAGAAAAGTGTTTGGGGGAGTATACTGGCCTACTCTCCATGTTAGTGTCACAATGAAAAAGGTCAGTAAAGGGGGATGATCAGGACATTCTAATGGCTATTGAAACAGGAGCTCCGGCTATCCTATCACCAGCATTCACATCCTCTTCAAAAGTACCGCCCTGATCGCCTAGTGCTTCAGCCTATTCCCTAACTTTAATTATAATAGTTATAAGTTGTGCCAGGCACAACAAACCTCGCTCGACTGCAGTTATTTTGTTTCAACCATTTTCAAGTTATACCTCTCTGAAAATCCATGATCTTGCATTTGACCTTTCAAGGTTACTTAAGGTCAAAGGTCATGGAGCCAAATGAAAGCCCATATAAAATTTCATATATCTTGATAACAGTAAGTATATCTTCAGTCAGTTTTGAGCTATAACCCCCTGAATATCTGTGATCTTGAGTTAAACTTTCCAAGGTCATTTACGGTCAAAGGTCAAGGTACCAATTAAAAGCCCATATGGGACTTCCTATGTGTTGATGTTAGTAAATATCTGTATCTTCAATGAGTTTCGAGTTGTAGCCCCCTAAATAACTGAGACCTTGAATGTGACCATTCCAGGTCACTTAAGGTCAAATGTCATGGCACCAATCAAAAGCCCATATGGGACTTTCTATATGTTGATAATAGTTAATATCTATTTGCAACCAGTTTCGAGTTATAGCCCCTTGAATATCCGTGACCTTGAGTTTGACCTTTCAGGGTCACCCAAGGTCAAAGATCTCTGCTCCACATGAAAGCCGGTAAGGAAGCTCCCATATGTTGATGATAGTAAATACCTCTATCTGCAACCAGTTTCAAGTTATATCCCTCTGAAAATCTGTGGTCTTGATTTTAACCTTTCAGGGTCACTTGATTACCTCCAGATTTGAATCATTTCCTTTTGTGACCATTGCCAACATACAGTGAAAGTTTCATGTAATTTAGTTCAGTCGTTTTTCCGTAATACTGCTAACAAGCGAAGAAACAGAGAAAGAAACAAACGACCAAAAACATTACCTCACCAGACTCCATCTGGGCGAGGTAGTAAGTGAAATGTGATCATAATATTCTTATTCAAAATTGTTAAATATAGTAGTAATATGGTTGATTTTAATATAATTCCAGTACAATAGTCCTAAGTGTAACATGAAAATATTACAAAATAGAACTCCCGCCTCATTGCTAACAGAATTTGTCACCAGTATATAAACACAATCAGTACGATATCCTTGCTAAAACAATGTGCCCAGCTAAGCCAAGGTGCCTTTACCTCGTCATAACCACCACAACAAACCATAACCACCCATCGCCTGCCACAATACCAACAGTCACACTGCGCTACAAGACACACCACACCACACTCAGACTTACACAGTTATGCCTAAAGACCCAGTATCACTAAAAAAGGCTCCATTGCACCACATCCATTGCCCAACTGTTCAAAACTCTTGACTATGTAGCATTTTTTACTGCATTTCAAAGTTTTAATTCACAGTAATATCAATTTCATTATTATTAAATGATATTCAGAAAGAAAAGGAAAACAAGCAAATTCCTCCATTTATCTAATTAAATAATATGTAGAAACAGAAGTAATATAAGCAAATTGACCCAATGTAAAAAGTTTAAGTTTTAAAATCAAATGTCAATACAAGTTTATTTTTGTAATATTTGATTAAATTCCTTTGTAGCAATAAAGGCAATATATATATATATATATATATATATATATATATATATATATATATATATATATATATATATACTCTGTAGTAAATAAAATTCAAAATACCACTGCCATGCCACATTAATATTGTCCGTGTAGTAAAGAAAATCAAAATACCACTGCCATGCAACATTAACCCTTTCGTACGCAGTGATGCGTTTGTCATCATTGTGGTCTTTCCTCATAACTGCACAGTGACGCATTTAGCGTCATAAAAGCAAAAAATAATAATAACCAGAAATTAAGTTTTCGGGTGATCTGCGTCATTTTTGGACGCGTCATAGCTTCCCCAGCTCTCGTCAACAGTAATGAGTTGGTAACTGTGGGTCCCAAGATGTGCAGCAGTGCAGACAGGTTGATAAGTACCACACCAGCTGTCAGGGGAGAAGGTAGCACACGTTCATGGCCCTTTAAACCTCCTGTATTACCCCAGTCCCGGGCGTGCATCATATTTCACTATACCAATAGTGCTTGTGTCTACTTTTGGGGCACTATTGTGGCTAGATTTGTTGTTTGCAATAGGAAATTAGGTGTTTGTGAAACATTCCTGGCTGTTATCAGCAGTTGGCCTAACGAAGATTGTGCTACTGTTTTTCACCGTGGCCTCACAACTACACTGCCTCTACCCTGCACAAATGTGAGTATTCAACCATTCAAATAGCGACAGTGAATCAGGTGAAGATAGTGTGCAATAGCTAGTGAGCAAGGAAATGGTGAAACGAGCAGCAGCTTTGGGGGAGGCAGGAAACCACCTTACGACATGGCATTATCATGAATGGAATAATTGGCAAGGTGTTGATGAAATCATTGTTTTATGCTGATATATGTTGCATAGCGTTAGAGTGCAATAAATAGGAGTACAGTGCAACGAATGTATGTGAAAAAATATTGGCTATGGCATGAGTCACATATGCCTTACAGCCACAGCATGCTGTTGTCATGAGGGGATGAAATAGGGGAGATTTAGGGATATTTCATTTTATTTATATAGTGCAATAAATAGGAGTACAGTGCAACGAGTGTACGTGATAAAATATTGGTTAGGGAATGAGTCATGTACGCCTTACAGCCACAGCACGCCATTGTCATGAGGGGATGAAATAGAGGAGGTTTAGGGATATTTCATTTTATTTTATATTGATATATTTATTCCGTATGCTTGTTGTGTGAAATGAACCATGAGTGTTATAGTGATATGATTATCGCATGCTTGTGTGGAATAACATTACCTAAACAGTGCACCAGATGCTTGTCAGAAAGTACTGTGGTGCGATACCTGAGCTATTGCACATGTGAGCTACAGAGAACGTTCATGTACTTTTAGTGGTGAAATATATTGTGTATCTCATAAACTGATATATTTGGTTATGTGTAATGTGAAAAGAAAGAGTGAATCACGTGCTCATAAGAAAAACATTGCCTCGTACACCTGAGTTAGCACAAAGGTAGCGAAATGGAACTTGATATACGGAACATGTGCATGTACTTTTTGTGGTGAAATATACTATACACCTGAGTTAGCACAAAGGTAGCGAGATGGAACTTGACATACAGAACACATGCATGTAATTTTTGTGGTGAAATATACTGTGTATCTCAAAAATGGATAGATTTGGTTATGTGTAATGTGAAATGAAAATGAAAGTGTAAACGACGTGCTTGTAAGAAAAACATCATCTCATACACCTGAGGTAGCACAAAGGTAGCGAAATGGAGCTTGAAATACGAAACACGTGCATGTATTTTTTTGTGGTGAAATATGCTGCGTATCTCATAAATTGATAGATTTGGTTATATGTAATGTGAAAAGAAAATGAAAGAGTGAACCAAGTACCCGTAAGAAAAACATCATCTCGTACACCTGAGTTAGCACATAGGTAGCGAAATGGAACTTGACCTACGGAACACGTGCATGTACTATACTTTTTAGTGGTGAAATATACTGTATTTCTCATAAAGTGATAGATTTGGTTATGTCTCGTGAACGAAACTCGTAAACAGTGCAGCATGTTCTCATAAGGAAACTATTGTCTTCCACACCTGAGTTAGCGTGAAGGTAGCGAAATGCAACATGACCTACGGAACACATGCATATACTTCAGTGGTGAAACATACTGTACTTCTCATAAAGTGATGGATTTGGTTATGTCTCATGTGAACAAAACTCGTAAACAGTGCAGTGTGGGCTCGTAAGAACACTGTCTCCTACACCTGACTTATTGCAATGGTAACGCTACCTGTCTTGCACACGAGAATTTGTTACGAGCACGTGGTGCGCTGATTATGTGTTGTTTACACATGAAACATAACCAAATCAACCACTTTATGAGCAATACAGTATATTTCACCACTAAAATACATGCACATGCTCTGTATGTCACGTTGCATTTCGCTACATTCACGCTAACTCAGGTGTGGGAGATGATATTTTTCTTACGAGAGCACGCTGCACTGTTTACGTGTTTTTTTTCACATGAGACATAACCAAATCTATCACTTTGTGAGAAATACAGTATATTTCACCACTAAGGTACATGCACATGCTCTGTATGTCACGTTGCATTTCGCTACCATTGCGCTATTTCAGGTGTGGAAGACGATATTTTTCTTATGAGAGCACGCTGCACTGTTTATATATATATATATATATATATATATATATATATATATATATATATATATATATATATATAACAGAACAGAGAAAGGAAATACAAATTTTAAAAAATCCATACACCAGATTACTGGTGTCCTCTGTTCATAAAATATCTGAAACAGTTAGACTTTAACAGCTGTGGGTTGAAATTTGGAGGGAAACAACTTTGGGGAAGCGAGTTCCAGAGAGATGCAGTTTGGGGAATGAAAGAAATCTGGTAGGCAGAAGTTCTGCAATATGGCTGAGTGATATTCCAGTCATGAGCGCTACCAGACGCCTGAGTAGCACGAGGGAAGGCATGGAGCGGTGGCACCATGGACGCAACTTCATCTGAGCATTTGCCATAAAAATATCTGTAAAATAATGCAGTTAGGCAACATTCATTCTTACTGGCAGGGGAGGTAGTTCATTGGTAATGGCAGGGTTGTTAATAATTCTTACAGCTTTGTTCTGAATTTTATCTAGTTGTTTTAATGCAACCTCTCCATATCCATTCCACAAGACTGAGCAATATTCAAGCTGAGAGCGCACATGACTCTTATAAATTATAGCTAACTGCTCATCAGGGAAGAAGTTATGGACTCTGTACAATAATCCAAGTTTCTTTGAGATGGTTTTAGCAAGTGATCTAACATGAGAGGTCCAGCTGAGGGCATTGTTAAGCAAGACGCCAAGAATTTCAATACTTTTGGAGATGGGAATATTAGTGGCACTGAAGGTAATGTACGAATCTGCTAATATCTGTCTATTTGTAAATTGTATATATTTAGTTTTACTAGCATTAAAAAAGACAAGGTTGTTTTGTCCCCATTCACTGATCGTAGATAGGTCTTGATTTATGGAGATGGCTGTACTGAGTTGAGGGATAGAGATAAACTGACCCCTGCGGCATGCCGGCGTTAATTGAGTGGAAATTGGAATATACATCATCTACTTTTACTCTTATTATCCTGTCACTAAGATATGAAGAAATCAAAGGAACAAAAGACGTTAGTCCATGGCAAGGGAGTTTGGACAGAAGGGAACGGTGCCATACTCTGTCGAAAGCTTTAGAAATATCAAGAGCTACTACATGAGTTTCTCCATGTAGATCAATTGATTGATGGATGGTATGAGTTAGGAGATTGAGTATGTCAATGGTGGATCTTTCGTGGCGAAACCATATTGTCTATCACTAATTAAGTTGTTGGGTTCAAGATGTTTAACAATGTGCTTATTAATTAAAGTTTCAAATACCTTACCAAGAGAAGATGTGACAGCTATTGGTCTGTAATCAGAGGCATCAGAGGAACTTCCTTTCTTCGGAATTGGGTGGATATTGGCTTCTTTCCATGAATTTGGGAATAAAGAAGTACGTATGCTTAGTCTGAATAATTTAGCTAGAACAGAGGCAAGTTCAGGGGAACACTTTTTCAAACCAACTGATGGAATTCCATCTGGGCTTCGAGCTTTGTTGGTAGGTAAATTGTCTAAGATGAATTTTACGTATCTTGTCTGTATTTTTAGTGGGGCAATTTCGGGAGAGTCAAGTTCTAGTTCTGGCACATTCTGGCTGGTATCGTCTATGGTAGAATTTCTGGCAAATGTACTGGCAAAAATATCTGCTTTCGCACGCGGGTCATTTGTAATGTTGCCATCTGAAGATTTTCGTGGGTGAATGGAAAATGACTTGTGAAAGTAATTATTGAAAGAATTAAGAGTTGACCAGAATATTCTGTTAAGTAGTTTTGATGCATGCTTTTCAAGAAAGTTTGATTTAGCTAGATTTAATACAGCTTTTGCATGATTTCTAGCAATTTTAAATTGAGGGAATGATTCAGATGTTTTTGATTTTCAGTAAGCGTTATATGCTAATGCCTTTTGAGCTGTTGTTCTGGCACAGTTGCCATCAAACCATTTTGGAGAGTTCGGTCTTTTAGTGAACTGTTGACTTGGTATGAATAAATCCATACCAGCTAGTATTAAGTCACAAATGTGGGACTGGCTGGAATTGGGATCACTAGAGTTGAAAGACTGCCATAGAATGTCAGCAAGATAATTTCTAAATCCATCCCAGTTTGCCCTATCAAAGTGCCATTGGGTCATCCTGACAGGTTCAGAACAGGGAGGTATGGGGGGGTTAACTAATGAGGCTTTGATGAGATTGTGGTCAGAGGATCCAAGTGGTGACAGTACTTCTATCCTGTATTGATCTGGATTATTTGTCAAGAATAAATCCAAGAGATGGGCATTATGGTCAGGATTATCAGGTATTCTGGTTGGTTGCTTTACTAGCTGGGTGAGATTAAACGATTCTGCAAACAGCTCGCACTCTAGACCAGCGTCATCAGTCCTGGCAGAATGCAATAACCATTCAACATTATGTGTTTTAAAATCACCCAAAATAGTTATTTCGGTGCTAAGGGCAAGGTTAAGGTTACTCAACTGTGTGGATATGGAATCAAATATACTGGATTCCGAAGAAGCATTGGGGGAACGATAAACTACACAAATATATTTGGTAATATTTTGACAATTTAGTTTTCATAATGAGTAATCAAAACTGGATAAAGTGAAGTTTAAAATAGTGTCAACTGCATATTGGGATTTGATATAACAACAGGTGCCGCCCTTGTTAAGGAAGTTTGTATGGACATGGTAACCGGGAAAACAAAATGGGGATATATCAGTAGAGTGTGAGATTTGTGGTTCTGTGAGGAAAAGGGCCAATAGGGGATATGTGTTTTTGTCACATGAGCCATAACCAAATCTATCACTTTGTGAGAAATAAAGTATAGTTCACCACTAAAGTACATGCACGTGTTCCATAGGTCACATAGGTGGCCCCTACCTGTGCGCTAAGTCAGGTGTAGCAGATGATGTTTTTCAAGGACATACACGTATATCATGAATCCTTGTGTTGTGCCAGTGTTGAGCAAAGTTCTTGGCTGGCTGTGAGTATAATATCTTGATTACTTTATTTCAGCTCACAGCCCTAGCACAGCAATTTCATTCTCCAGTTGGCTTGCAATAACAGTAAGTCTTTTGGAAAGATGAAACGTGGATTGGCACCAGACGAGTGGAGAAGACTCCTCGACGAGATTGAGTTGGAGAGCGACAGTGAGAGTGACCATTCTGGGGTGGAGATCGACATCACACCTTCCGGCCAGCAAGTGGATCTGCCCCGCCATCTTCCACCACGGGAGACAACACCATCATCAGCGGCCGGCCTCACCACAGGGCACTCCCCACTTCTAGGACCTGCCAGTCCCACTGCTGTCTTCGTTGACTCTCCATCACCAGGCCCCTCTGCCCCCTTGGCTGAGCCGGTGTCACCGGAAGCCAGGCCATCGTATGTGACCACGGCCCCTCCACCTGCATCTGCTGTGCAGGAAGATACTGTGACATCCTCGCCGGCCAGGCCGAGGAGAATGGTGTCCCCAGAGCCCTCTATCCCGTCCTCGTCCTTGTCCGAGCTGTCCCCTCCTAGACGAGGGCGCCGTAATCCACTGCCTGGACACAGGGGACGTCCAAGAGGTTGGAGGGCAGGCTGAAGGGCGTCAGCAGGCTGACCCGCTGCCACCACTGCCACTGCTGCTGAAGAAGATCCCGGGTGGAGCAGTGGCCTGTTCACATCAAACCACAGGCCGTTCACTGGCTACCCAGTGATCAAGGTGGATATCCCAACAACTCCACTGCAGTTCTTCCAGCTTTTCTTCTCTCGGGGCTTGTCATATCTCATCGTGGAAACCAACCGGTACGCCACATTCCTGGGGACTCAGCTGGATGCCTGGTTCACCTGTAAAGAAGAGGAGATGGCCAAGTTCCTGGAGTTGTATCTGTTCATGGGGGTCGTGCACATGCCCACCATCAGGCACTACTGGAGGAGTTCTGCACTGCACGACTACCCAAGGCTCAGGCGGACAATGAGTGGAAGGCAATTCAACGCCATCCTGAAGCACCTCCACACCTTCAATGCATTCACCATACCCTGGAACAACCAAGATTGGCTCATCCGCATTCACACAGTCATGGAGTACCTCTTTCAGCAGTTCCAGTAAACATACCCAACCCGAGGAGCAGCTCACCCTCGATAAGGGTTCCCTGGGGTTGAAGGCAGGCTGTCCTTCCACGTCTACAACCCCCAAAGCCCACCAAGTATGCCATCAAGCTCTACATGGTGGCTGAGTCGTCCTCGGGCGGAACCTCAAGGTCTACACAGGGGTGCAGCGGACCCTTGAGAACACTGTGTGGAGCCTAGTGGAACAGTTGAAGGACCAGGGCTATAAGTTGTTCATGGACAACTATTACAATTCTGTAGCCTTGTGTGATCAACTCTTCACCACAGGCATTTATGTGTGTGGGACCCTACAGCTGCCTAGAGGAGCACCATGCCAGCTGCATGCCATTGCCAGGGCTAAGAGCCTGCCTTAGGGGGGCATGGCATACAGGCACAAGGACAATGTGCTAGTCCTGCTGTGGAAGGACACATTCATTGTGAACATGGTGTCCACCTTCCACAGCACTGACACAATTCCGGAGAGGGTTCAAGGAAAGGTGCGGGGTAATGACGGGCAGACAATCTATGTGGAGAAGGTTGTCAACAAACCCATAATTGCGAAGGACTACAACAGGTACATGGGTGGGGTGGATCATTTCGATCAGATGGTGCAGTACTACACCATCCAATGGTGAACTGTCAAGTGGACGAAGATCACCTTGTTCTTCGTCCACATGGTACTCTTCAACATGTTTGCCTTGTGCAAAAAGTACAGACACGGGACAGTAACTTTCCTTGAATTTGTGGAGTAGATCATCTACGATCCTCTGCATTTCCATGAAGAGGACTGGCCTGCATCTGGACACATAATCCACCATGCTCCAGACCTTCCTACTCGATGGCCAGCACCAGAAAGACCTGGCACCCAGCAGGCACAGCCACCAGCAGCAGGATGGGCCAAGCCACCACCAGGACCAGCACCGCCTGCAAGAGGACCACCACAGTTCCCATCACCACCACCAGCACCACCTGCAGCAGGCCCATCTTGGGTGCCATCACTGCCACCAGCACCGCCTGCACGAGGCCCATCATGGGTGCCAGCACCGCCACCACCTTCAGTTGCTTGTCCGTCAGGAGAACCCGTGCCTGGGCCTGCAGCTGCACCCCCTGCATGACAGGACCACGGAGCACAAGGGCATCCAATCAAGCGTCACCAGGTGGTAGACAATGATGTCAGGTTGGACCACACTCTGGGCCACCACTGGGCGAGGATACCTAACAGGAAGAGGCTCAGGTGTACCTTGTGCTTCAGGTTAAGGGTGAGGAAGGACACAAGGAACATGTGTCCTGTATGTGATGTGCCGCTTTGCATGGGTGATTGTTTCGAGTGGTACCATGCCAAGTGATACCTTCACTAGTGGAGCGCACACACACACACACACACACACACACACACACACACACACACACACACACACACACACACACACACACACACACACACAAGAAATTCCAATCAGTTTTTACAGAGGAAAAAAATTTTGAGAGGGACTATGTGGAACATGCATGCCCACACATACTACCAGATATACAAACATCAGAAAAAGTAGTACAGGAGGAGCTAAGTAAATTAGACAAAGGAAAATCAAATGGTCCTGATGAAATTTCATGTTGGGTACTACGTGAATGTGCAAAGGAATTAAGTAAACCATTATTTTTAATTTTCAAGAAATCCTTGAGTCAAGGTAAACTACCTGATGTCTGGAAGAAAGCAAACATTGTTCCCTTATTCAAGAAAGAGAATAGACAAAATCCACTCAGTTACCGACCAGTATCACTAACCAGTGTTGTAAGCAAGGTATTAGAAAAGCTTATAAGAAAAGCTTGGGTAAATCATCTAGAAGAACACAGCGTGATAACAGAAAGACAGTTTGGTTTCAGAAAAGGAAAATCATGTGTTACTAATCTGTTGAGCTACTATGACAGAGTAACAGACACATTACAGGAAAGAGAAGGATGGGTGGACAGTATCTATTTAGATTTCAAGAAAGGATTTGACACAGTACCACACCAAAGACTTTTATAGAAACTGTACCATCAAAGAGGAATTCGAGGCAAACTGTATTGTTGGATGCAAGATTTTCTCATAAGAAGAGAAATGAGAACAGTACTAAGGGGAAATTACTCATCATGGAAAGAAGTGACTAGTGGAGTACCACAGGGCTCAGTGCTGGCACCAATCATGTTTTTAGTGTATATAAATGATATAGACAATAACACTGGAAATGAAAGCTATCTAAATATGTTTGCAGATGCTGCAAAAATACAAAGGAAAATTACTAACACAGACTCTTGTAAAGAGCTACAAGAAGAATTAAATAAACTTCATGAATGGAGTAATATATGGCAAATGGAATTCAATGTGGACAAGTGTCATGTAATAAAGTTTGGTAAAAGTGGAAAAAGACCTGATTGGGATTATACACCAGGAAATAAAACCGTACACACGTCAGAAAGAGAGAACGACCTAGGTGTGATTATCAATAACAGACTATCTCCGGCTGACCACATCAGTGAGAAGGTGCAGAACATGTATACACTGCTTGCAAATATGAGAATAGCATTCACATACAGTACATAAATGGAGACATGCTAAGAAAGATAATAACATCATTCATCAGACCAACCCTGGAGTATGCATCAGTAGTCTGGAGTCCTCATCTTAAAAAACACATAGACAAGATTGAAAAGGTTCGAAGGGCCACTACAAGATGGGTACTTAAAGGATCTAAGCTACGAAGAAAGACTAAAGAAACTGAATCTACCAACCCTACAGGAGAGAAGGAAAAGAGGTGACATGATTATGCTATACAGTATAAATGCATATCAGGGAAGGAGAAAATAGGCATAAATGATTACTTAACCTATGGGGAAGCATCAGCTAGAGGACACTGCGAAAAACTGCATAAGAAAAGAGGTGATAAAGACGTAAGGAAATTTAGTTTCCCAAATAGAGCAATGGATCAGTGGAATGCACTACCGAATGAAATAGTGTGTGCCAAAACAATTCACAATTTTAAGGATATGTATGATAAATATGGTTTAAGACACGGGACAGTACGAGCTTGACTCATTCCTGTAAAGATACAATTAGGTAAGAACAATTAGGTAAGAACACACACACACACACACACACACACACACACACACACACTCAAACACCCACACACAGCCCAAAACTCCTCAGCTCCAAACCCATCTGGTCCTGCAGGAAGAGCATCGCCACTGGAGAAGTAAGTAAATTTCTTTTTTCATTTATCTATTTACCTATCTTTATGTCAGTATATTTTTACAAATACTTATGTATTGATCTTTACATCAACACAAATGACAGGGAAATAAGTACAGCTTCAGTTTCAGTTGCTAGCAACAGGTGTATTGTTCATGTGTGGCTTCTGAGAGGACTATAAAGAAATCCAGATGTTATTCTATAATAGTGGTTGGAGTAAAACCGAAAAAAAAAAAAAAAACATGCCTAGCAAGCATATAAAGGTTTGTGCGTTATGGGAAAATAACGTAAATGACTGCGGCTAAGGGTGGTTCAGCGTGCAGGTGGATGCATCGTAGCTTTTTGCATTTTTCTCGAAAACTATGAGGCATAGGAGAACGTTTGATCTCAAATGAAAGCCCATGAAATTCTGCATACGATGGTGAAATAAAAACATAACACTGAAGAGAAAAGTTTTTCACTAGAGCTCGCTGAATAAAAAAATCTGTTATCTGTCGGAAATAGGTTTTACTTTTTCACTTATTACTCGAAAACCATACCTCGTATCAAAATGCCAAGGATCCCATTCGAAAGCTAATAAAATTCTGTTTCCACTGATGGTATAATGTGTAGAGATAGAGCAGTAAACATTCGAGCTATGATGTTGGGAAGTGAGAAGAATGTTCCTGAATGTTTATTCACACTACCGTAACATACATATAGTTTTTTTTTTTTCATGTTGTTTATCGTGTAGAACAAACATCAACGAATAGGGATATGTGGGTTTTGTGGCAAAATAAGTATGTTTGGATGGTGAAAATAAGCCGAGAATACATTTTTTAGGGAGCACACGGCAGACGGTGGGGGGTCGGGAGAAAGATGATGTGTTGTGGAACGCGAAACTTATTAAAACTTATTGCGAGCGCAACGGTTAGTATATACTGTCAGTGTTCCAGTACCCAGTATATAAAATTAATGGGTACCATGACAATGTCACAGTATTGTTGTTAGTGTCCCAGTAGGTAGCATAAGTGTATCAGGTGCTCATGTGTCACAAACTTGCTGTCATGTATATTTTCTAAGCTGGGACCTCTCTATAAGAATGTGTTGGAGAATCACACACCACCAGAAAAGGCATTTGATCACTTCCAACACGGCAGACAGCAGATTTGGGATATATATTTAATGATGCAGTCACTGACAACATATTCCTTCCTAATCTCACTGACAAGCGTGGTGGTGAAAGATCCTATGGTGACGTGAAAGGTAGGGATGGACAAAAGTGAAGGATATGGAAGTGTCGGGTGGGATAAATCACCATGAAGAAATGAACGGTAGTGAAGTTAGGGATGAAGAACATCACGGAAAAGTGTATGACTGATATGAAGCTCAGAATGAAAACCACCATGGAGGAATGCATGAAAGAGGGAGTAATCCCGTAGAACGATAATGACACAAACAACGAAGAAGCACAACAACCACATACTTTAAGCCTGAGTGGGGTCAGGGGACTAGATGGCCAAGTCAAAAGAAAATGCCAAATACTGGATGGGGTGTCCAAGAAGATGGAGGAAAGAAGACTAAATTGGTATAGCTACACATACCTGAATGGGAAGATCATGCTACATAGGTTACCAGATGGTTATACCCAAAGAAAATGCAGAATACTGTGTCATGTGTCCAAAAAGATGCAGGAGAGAAGGCTAAATTGGTATGGGCCCGTGATGAACATTGATGAAGATTTTATGGGGAGGAAATTAAAGGCAATGGAAGTACATAGAAGAATGAAGAGGGGAAAGCCGAACAGGATGTGGATGGATTGTGTGAAAGGAAATTTGAGAGAAAAGAGACTGGCATGGGAGGAGGCGTAGTATCAAGCTGTATGATGAAGATTGGTCAAACACATCGACTGCATAAGTTAGCAGATAAAGGTATAAGATAATGAAGAAGAAGAAGCTGGGTGAACACAACATTTGATGAAGTTTTGGTTGGTCATCAAGCAGACTTTTCAACCTCCCAAATTCATTGCAGTAATTGGCATGATCAAGGACACTACTTGCCTAACAGCAGATTACAACAATGACTTGCCCATTGACCCATCCTCTCTTAAGGTTCTCACACTGATACGACACCTCTTCCTTAAGAAGACCCACATAAGAGCGAAAGCACAGAAAATAAGCTAATCCCATTGAAAGGCATGATGAAACTTGGAAGAGAGGTAAAACTGACAATCTATTTGAGGAAGCAAGGGCCATGCAGATGAGGATTAGTGACCCAGGTTTAAGATACTAGAACATCAACAATATGGCAAGGTTTTTTGGCAGCAAGATGAGACATGAGAAGGTCACGATGGCATCAAGATCTCTGTCAGTTTGAATCTTCAAATGGGGTACTTCACCTAACAGATTAAACAATGCACCAACTTAAGGAAAAACACCCAGCTGCAAGACAATGAACTGCCCAGTCAAATTTTGATGGGAACTACACTCAACCCAGTCCTGTCGTATACGACAGGATAACTGGAGATATGGTGTAGAGGAAACCAGTGCACACAAAAGGATGGGTACAACAGTCAGGCCTTGTTGAAAAATCTTGTAGGATTATTCTCAGCACCATTGCCTCACTGATGAAGAAGCCGGATTCAAGTTTGCAACAACACGGAAGCACTGATGGATTTCAGACTAATGCCCATTGATAAGGATCCAGGATGTAGGCCCATTAAGGAAGGTGAAGTCTTAACGCAGATTATAGCAAATGCATTACGGAGGTGATGAAAGATGACCATATGCTGGCACCTGGCACCCTCCAATTGTGTGCAGGCCAGCAGGCAGGAAGTGATGAGGTGAAGCAGCTGTTCATCCTATGAGTATTAGAATAATAGGAATAATGTCTCAAAGCATTAAGCTATATCAATCGAGATGCAATACATAAAAACTCTCCAGCATTTACTCAGTTATGTGGAAAACAGCTACAAAGAACATTAGGAGTAAGACAGCTGATCGTGATATTGGTCTTATCCAGTCCACAGAATAGACTACGTATGGGGACCCAGAGGCCATACTTTTGTACACCCTGGCGATGACAGTGCTACAACAACAGATTATGTACGAGACTATCCATCTAAAGCAAACAACCTATGTACTGTAGATGATCTCACAGGTACTGACAAAGAGGAAGATGTGAGGAAATAGTGGGACCTTGTTACATCTCATGTCCCAGAAACAGGTTATTTCTCTAATTCAATTAGCTCCATATTGATCTCAAAACCAAAGATCAAAATGCTCGGGACGCCTTTAGAGATAAGGTGATAAAATAAAAAGACCAGAGGCATCTAGGTGTTCAAAGATAAATATGTAACTGATAAAGACAAAGAAGAAATAAAATACTATCCAGCCACTCAAAAACTTAGCTCCAAACAACATACATAAAATTTATACACGATGTAAAACATAAATGAACTGTTTTGATAGTGACCACCCCCGACATCAAGATGCTGCTTCAGCTATTGGTAGATGTTGTCAGGGAATCATTCCTTCCATCACTGACTAATGATACTCCCATACCAGAAGAGAGGGATCTTCTAGCGCTACCACCCAGGATGGGAGGCAATGGTAGCCATGGCAGGCTATGAACACAGAAATTCACTCAAGCTCACTGTACCCTTATCACAAAAGAATTGGGCCCAGGTTAAGACGAGTGAAATCGACCAGTAACACTAGAGTAATACAAAGACACTGTCAATAAGTAAACTGTGGGAAGTGAGACACAAAGACCAGCAGCAGCACATTACTGAAGATCTTACATCAAACAGGCACAGAAGAGTTGAAATGACACAAGAGGTTAGAATATCAAATTGGCGACAACCTTTCCTCTCAAGGCTAAAGGTTTCCACATCAACAAATCTTTATTGACGTCATAGCTTTGAGATATGAGTAATCGATAGAAAAATTACATCAACGGTGTGCCAGTGACACTGCCTTTAATGCAAAACTGCAGTGTTTTGCAAGAAGGGAGGCTTTGCTTGCATTCAGCATGATGAAGTAGGTGACTTCACTGTGAAAATGCTGCAGGAAATTTGCCATGATGTCAATATAGAGCCAGCTCTGCTTTCTGTAGACGATGGGCACCTCATCCACAGAACAGGAAACACATCAAATGATGCCACTGTGGATGTCAGTGCTCCAAGTTTCTCAGCACGTAAGCAGAAGGCTTTATATAGCATTAAGATGTTTGTTCCTATAGCAGCATGTCACCGCAAAATCTCTCACAATGGTGTACACCATAGGAGTGAACAGGAAAAAAAAAAAAACAATCAAGAAAGAATCCAACAACTAGACCATGGTCGATTCACTCCTTTGGTTCTCTCAACATGGGTGAGTTGGATCCAGAGGCGAGGTGAGTCTACTTGAGACTGGTGAAGGTTCTGTCTGGGAAGAATAATCAACCATGGAGTTCTGTTTTGGCCTGGATGAGATGTTGATTGTCATTCTTTTTCGTGAAATCTGCTGTCCTATTCCTCAGGGGGCACAAGATCTTCAGCATTCAGGCCTGATCCTTTGGCAGGTACGGACTATAAATTTGCTGTGGTCAAGAGCTGCTCTGACTAAAGACACCAGTGGAACAATGTTTTTATTACCACTGTAATTTAATATACTACACTCCTCTGTGTGTGTGTGTGTGTGTGTGTGTGTGTGTGTGTGTGTGTGTGTGTGTGTGTGTGTGTGTGTGTGTGTAGTGCGACTAAACCTGGAAAAAGGATTTTGATGAAACTTGACGGGATGGTTGGAATTGGGTTGCAGATGGGACAATGTCAGTTTCATGTTGATTGGTATTGCCTGAACAGGTATGTTAGCCTCTAATAAATGTCCCCAGTGGTGTTACAATATGTGCACTTGGATGAGATAGGGGAGCATTGCCGTGTAGTTTCATATGTCTTTGCAAGGAGAGAGAGAGAGAGAGAAAGAGACGGGGGGAGGGGGTTGTACATGTAAGCTTCTATGTCTACTGCTTCAATGATACTATGAAAACACCATTTCATTTAACACATAATCGTGGTAGCTACGGTGCTGGTGGTGGTAGTGGTGGCTGTGATAATGATGGTGGTGGTGGTGGTGGAGGTGGCTCTGATGGTGATGGTGGTAGTTGTGGTGGTGGTGGTGGTGATGGCAGCTGTGATGGTGATGGTGGTGGTGGCAGCTGTGGTGGTGGTGGTGATGGTAGCTGTTCAGAAATGGCTCTCATTTGGGCAAGTGCTTTGCGGCCTTATAGGGATGCTAGGCCCTTACCCTAAATCAAACCATAGTTCAGAGACAGCTCTAACTTGAAGAAATGTTAAGCACCCCGAGGCTCTTATAGTAATTATAAAATAAAGTAATAATAAAAGAAATTGTATATGACTGATGATCAAAGTCGGCGCATTTGAAGCCAGAGGATTTTATTATGAATGTCAGAGCTAACCTTCCCATTAAAACTAGGAATAGTGAATGGTATTATGAAGCTTGGTGGTGATCCTTACATTACAATTTCCAAATGGATGGAGGTGATTTTACATAAAAGATTATTATTATTATTATTATTATTATTATCCATCCATCCATCCATCACCCAATCCTACGTTGCCCCATGAGAAGCGTAGGAGCCCGGGGTTAGGCAGTTGGTCCTGACATGTAATATGAGAGTGACCAGCCTCACTCATCCTTGAGTGGCATTACGTAAGCAATAAACCCCAACCACCCCTTGGATAAAAACCTTCACCGGCTCAATCCGATTGGAGCACAATAATTACCCACTAAACCACCAGGCGCCAAAATTTGGTTGTATGATTACCACCCAGCGTAGTTAATAGTTTCCTGGTGTACAGGAAACCATTTGGCTTGTCACTCAGTGTAGAGTCACCCATAGGCAGAAGGAAGAGGAAAGAATGAAGGAATGAAAGACAGAAGAGGGAGTGTAAAGTCACCCGTAGGCAGAAGGACGTGGAAAGAATGAAGGAAAGAAAGATAGAATTATTATTATTATTATTATTATTACTAAGTAGTAGTCGTAGTACGCTAATAATACAAACGGTGGACCACGTTACTGCAACTATATCTGCATGGTGTGTGTACATTTCTCTATCTGTCTGTGTATCAAGCTATAGATATAGATCACACACACATATATATATATATATATATATATATATATATATATATATATATATATATATATATATATATATATATATATATATATATCGGAGAGACACACATTGCACACGTGTGTACAAAGGTATTTATACGCTCCCGGCAGGGAATCGAACCCGAGACTTCTAGATAGAAGTCAGGCACTGATGCCACTACACCAGGAAGTGATAAAAGCTAAGCCTCCTGAATTTTTTGACGAACCAGGTAAATCCATTATGGGAGGATATATTTCAATAACAACATATTAAGATTATTTCACAGCCCCACGCAACTCGGCAAGTGACAGTTTTAATCTACCCCAGACACAACACGAGCGTCTTTATATATATATATATATATATATATATATATATATATATATATATATATGTATGTATATCTGTCTCACTGTAGGAACTAAAAATACAGAGGGGGTAGGGGTTCTAGTCCCCTCACCCAGCCTCTTTTAGTCGCCTTTTACAACACCCAGGGAACACGGTGGCGGAATTCTTCCCAACAGCCTGGTCTAAGTGTGGTAGTACCACCCCATAGTGTGGCCAGATTATGTCACCCCGGCCACAGGGAGCAAAGATACGAGTAAATGTGTATGTGTGTGGATAAATAAATTGGGAGTATGTCGTCCTGTCTTGGATACCCCCCTTTCTGGGGGGAAGCAGCCTAGATATATAGACAGATTGATACATCTGTCTATCTATCAGTCTATCTTTCTATCTATAGATAGTTGTATAGATAGAAATATATATATAGATTGATAAATATATAGATATAGACAGATTGATAGATAAGTAGATATCACATACACATATACATTGATTGATATATACATATAGATAGATAGATACACTGATAGATAAAACACACACACACACACACACACACACACACACACATATATATATATATATATATATATATATATATATATATATATATATATATATATATATATTTATTTATTTATTTATTTATTTATTTATTCATTCATTATATAATATTGTTTGGCTCGCCTAATTCATCCCTCACTTTCTACCTCTCTTTCTTTCCTAAAACTGGAGAGAAATACATAAAAACCGACAGGAAATCACTGAAATTCTTTGTACACCAACTTGCCATGGCGGGCTGTGAGTGCCAGACCAAACCATACCCCATGTGAATGAATTTGATATTCTGCACCGAATTAACTTGGTGAAAGATCTGAGGTGAGGAAAAGTGGGAAATTGTGGGTGTGATGAAGTGAGACGGGAGGAGGGAGGGTTAAAAGGAAGGGAAGATGAGAGGAGAAAAAAGAAGATACGGAAGAGAGAAGAGAAAGTAGACGTGAGGGAGGGAAGAGAAAACAGTAGAGAAGAATAAAGGAGTGATAAATATGAGGAAAAAAAGAGAGTGGGAGAGAGAGGGTGAGAGGATCGGTGAATGAAGAAAGGAGAAAGAGGTAACAGAGAGAGATAGTGACGAGAGGTGGCTGGGAGAATATGAGAATGCAAGGAAAATGGGAAAAGAAGGAGTGGGTAGGAGAAGAAGAGGTGAGGAAGGGAAAATGATGAGACAGAGAAGAAAAAATGGGTGAAAGGGAAGACCTGGGGTGAGGTGGTATTAAGGAAAGGATCCGAGGGAAGATGAAAGGAATTAAAAAAAAGATGGGAGAAAGAAGGAACAGGGAAGTCAGGAAAGGAGAAAGGAAGTGGAAATATGGATAGAACTAATCAATATCTTCGTATTCTCATTTGTACTTGCTCAGTCATACCTCTTAAATTCTTATTAATTAGCCTAAAAGAGAAAGAGAAGGAGAGAGAAAGGATTCAGGAGAGAGTGAGAAGAAAGTTCGGAAGAGAGACGAGATAAATGGGAGAATAGGAACAAGAAGAGGTGAATATATTGGAAAAATTGATGTAACTAATCAATATCTTCGTTTTCTTATTTGTATCTGCTCAGTCAAACCTCTTAAATTCTTAATAATTAGCCTAAAAAGGAAAGACAAGGAGAGAGAGAGAGGATTCAGGAGAGAGTGAGAAGTTCGGATGGGAGAGGAGAAAAGTGGGAGAATAGGAACACGAAGAGGGGAATATATTGGAGCGAATGAAAGATAATAGTGAATGGGAGAGAGAAGAGAGCACGGGAGAATAGAAGGGAGAGATAGGGAAAAGGAAAGATAAAGGATGACTATGTGTGAGGGAAAGGGTGGGGATGAGCGACAGATGCTCAGCGGAGGGGAGAGGGGAGAGGGGAAGATCGATGGGCGAGAGAGGGAGAAGGAAGGGAAAATATAGAGGAAGGGGAGAGGAGAGAAGACGAGGAAAAGAGGGATACTGTACATGGATGTGGGGAGGAGACCAGAGGAACATAAGGAGAGGATGCGAAGGCAAAGCAGAAAGCAGGGAAGAGAGAAGGTAGGAGTGACATGAGTGGGTGAAGATTTGGAAGAGGTGAAAGGTGAGGACAGTGACAAGTGTTGAGAAATGACAGGACGATATAAGATAAAGACAGGGGGGGGGGGTTGAGGAAAAGAGAGGGAAATCGACAGGAAGAAAAAAAGAATTGAGATCTGGAAAGAGTGAGGGACATGAAAGAGGCAAAGAGGGATGAAAAATGAATAACGGGAGAGAAAGGGAGGGAGATGCAAAATGGAAGAGAGGGAAATGGAGGAGTGAGAGAGGCAAGGAGGCGGACGACAGGAGAGAGACAGGTTGAGGGAAGGTTCCGGGAAGTAAGGGGGTAGGGGAACTGGGTGAATATGACAGGTCTTGAGAGAGAGAGAGAGAGAGAGAGAGAGAGAGAGAGAAGGAAGGAGAGGGTAGAGTTGAAAGATAGCGAGAAAATTAAAGTATGTAAGGAAAGCACCTAAAGAAGGATGAAAAGAATGAATGAATGAGGGAAGGAAGGCATGGAGCGGGGGAGGAAGGGAAGGGGGGAGGGAATAAGGGAAGGAGAGATGAAGGGATAAATGAATGAAGAAAGGAAACAAGGAAGGAAGAAAGAATGGGAATAAGAATGGACAGGAGGATGAAATGGATAAACTGAATACATTAATTAATTAACGAACAAAATGAATGAGAAAAGGATGGTATGACAAAAGGAATGATCTCAAAGCAGCTTCGATTTTCTCTCCTGCAGTACTTAGTGTGGCACCCATCAACAAGCTTCATGGTTCTAATTCCTTTATGCCTGGATTTGGTTATGGTCTGGTTGTATTATGTTTGTGTTTGTACCCTGCAATGTGCAGGGTTGTTCTTCGCTAAGTTATTGAACGACGTGGGACTTTGAAATACGTTTTCCATAATCTTCAGTGTGTTTTCAATATGACCTTCGTTTCTGTCTTGTATCACAAGTTTCAACCATAGTCCCTACTTAAATCAAATCTTAGTGATTTTCAATCAAGATATAAGTTCAAATCATCCAAAGCCTCGGATAACACTGGAAGACTTCATTCCAACCAAAGCTAACCTGGCCTACACTTAACAGGACATCCTCCGGTTCCATCCTTAGCAAAACCTGGCCAACTCCAGATTTTACGCTTAACTTGTGTGTCCTTTGGTACGAAGCGGTGTGCAAAATGATTAGCCCTGTCAATGCAGTGATTCTCGTGAGTGTGACAGTTGCAGGCTTTTAGTTTCTTACAGGTTTTTCTAGTCCATCTGATGAGTTCTGCCAGCTGGAAACCGCTTCAGGTCATGGCTATGAAAGCTAATGCCAAAAATCACCCCCAACATGTGCAACGATTTTTATATGCAGGACCCTATGTAGGAAAGGCCCTGTTCTATCTCTCACTAAGGATTTTTGGATATGAAGTGTTTCACCTCCACAAACTTAAGAACTTTAGCAGAACCTCATGGTAGGGATGAGAGGGTTGTGTGTTGTGGGATAAGATGGGTTAAGTATAGTGTACCTTATTAAAACAAACCTTTTATTCTAAAATTATTATTAAGATGTAGGGAAGGAAAAAGTGCACAATAAAAGTTGAAATAATCACAGAAACAAGAGCGCACTGAACATGAGAAGAGATTCATGGTTCTGTACCCATTACAACATTCCACAATTTACTCACAAAGCATTTGTAGCTGTTGCAGAGTAGTAATGAGTAAAGAACCCAGAATCTACTTCCATTCCAAATACTTTATTGTTTCTCTGCTTTATTCGTCTACTGTTTCTACAATCTTTCCATCCCCACATCTTATCAATCATTTTAGAACATGTTTTCTAGTTTTT
Organism: Coenobita brevimanus; assembly: GCF_032717465.1. Lineage (NCBI taxonomy): Eukaryota > Metazoa > Arthropoda > Malacostraca > Decapoda > Coenobitidae > Coenobita > Coenobita brevimanus. Next base: position 29,090,286 of record NC_137062.1, read on the forward strand.
TTTATTTTTTATCTCTTTATGGAAGCTAGGTACCATAAAACGCCTCTCAACTGTATGATAATCCCTGTTGTGATTACTGATACAGAACTTGTAAAAGGCTAACGATGGATGGGGCTAAACAGATACGTAGAGTTTTACACATTCTGAGAATAGATCTGAATGCTAGAAATTTTTTTAGGTTGTAACTCGCTTAATGAAGCACGAATGGTGCTCTACGTATGATAAGAAACATTCCTCGTTGTTAAGAAATGAACTGCTGCACAGCACGCTCGTGCACGCCTTATCGTTTTGGATTTACGGCTAATGAGAACAAACAGAAGAAAGAAAGAAAAAAGAAACAAGAAAAAATCGATATTTTATCTCGATGAGATACTCTACTAGGTCTGATCACTTCTGGTTAAAATGGGACCACTCCGCGCAAGACGTCACTTGGTATCGGTGCCGCCGCTGCGGTAGGGTTAATGAGGTCAGTTGACTCTAGTCTCTGCTTGAGTCAAGTTCCTAAACTCCTGCTGACTTCCTGCGCCAAGGAGAGTGTACGCTTTGTACAATAATTTCACGATTCTGTTAATGATATCAAGTAGGAGAGAGAGAGAGAGAGAGAGAGAGAGAGAGAGAGAGAGAGAGAGAGAGACAGACAGACAGACAGACAGACAGACAGACAGACAGATAGACAGACAGACAGACAGACAGACAGATAGACAAACAGACAGACAGACAGACGGAGAACTGAGGGAATTAAGGCGGTGACACACTGATGATGGTGGTGGTGATCATAAAGATGGTGATGATGATAAGGGTGATAATGGTAATGATAATGGCGGTGATGACAAAACTTTGTGTTTACAGTGTCCTACATAGCATTATTTGTCTGAAGTATGTGTGTAAGAAAAAAAATGTGGGGCTTTGATAGTGATGATGATGATGATGATGATGGCAGTTATGATGACAATAATGACGAAGGTGATAATGAAAAGCATTAACATTAAGGGATAAACAACAGTAATATTTGACCAACAATATAAATGAAAAGATGAAACTAATCAAATAGTAATGAATCCAGTTTGGGGTTACTTCATATACTCTGCTTATCAAGTTTTAAATACTGAAGCAGTAAGTTAGGTGGCAGTCATTAACAGTACTAGGATCACCAACAATAGTTATAGTACTACGATGACAAGGGGGACAAAATAGCCAGCAAACTGCAGCAATTTGCCTCAGTAACCCATCCACATGACTTGTTTCTCTGTATGGTAACCCCACCTCCCGAGATTCCAGCTGACGTGACAAGAGGTGAGCAACGATGCCAAGTGAGCAGAACTTGTATCTCATTTGACCCTGATTTATGCGACCAGATTTCGAGACTCCTACGAAGTTTAGCGGGGCTTTGCGGGTAGCATAGCTCATAATTAACGAAGATTTATTAATCTTTTAGTCATTTAAGCTTGCCGAGCGATTTTGGTTGGCCTGCCCTTGTATCTCATGTACGGGACGCCAATCTGAACCTGTGTCATCCCTACTTAGTAGCAATTACTGGTATGGGCATAGTACGTCTTGAGGTATATGAGGCAATCATTTTCTTTATGGTATTCACCACACCACAGCAAAAAAAAAAAAAAAAAAGAGTGTGCTTGTACAAGATGTTTAGGGATAAAGACGAGTGGTAAGGTGTGAAAAGGGAAACCTCCCCTGTAAACGTGAGTATTGTAGGTAGATCAGTGGAGACTAAGTCGAAAGTATGAGGACCAAAAAATTCGTGGGGGGAAGGGAAAAGAATGCTTCCGATTGGATTGGATGGTGAAGCAGGGCGAGAAAAGTACATCCTACAAAGATCGGAAGTTTACTGTGTAAATGAGTGGCATAGATGTAAGGAAGCTCAGTTTACAAATTTCTCACAGAAATTAGATGTGGGTGAGGTATAAAAGGGTAAGACTGGTGCTAGGGTTAACGCAATGAGTCAGGGATGGTGGTGCGTCAGGGAGGGGGCATTATACCCTGTAGAGATGAGCGCTATACATTAAGTGTACAGATATGACGATGACTGAACTGAAACTTTCTACAAGGAGAATAAGTAGAAGGAGAATAGTATGAGCCACTCTCATGTATCCGATGTCTTAGGAGACATAAAAAAATGGTAAGGTAATGCAGATCATTCAGAAAGTCATTGAGAAAAACTGCAGGCAAATTCTGCTTAACCTCTATTGAATTAGTATATCCCCACGGTTCATATCCCAGCATCCACACAAGAGAGAATAAAGTGGATTTTGTACACTCCCCATATCTTTTCAAACTTGGTCTCGTTTCTTTTCGTGGCCCATTACTGACCTCTCATCCTTTCAGGTATAGCTTCGTGAGTTGCAACCGATCTGGTTGAAGCTCTACTCATACATCCCCTAACTCCCGACCTCAACCCACTTTTAACTCGTTTCATTTCTCTGCTCATCAGCTTCTTCTCCATCCACTTCTTACCGACCCAGCTCCCATTCTTGCTCATCCTCAACTTTCTTACTTCATCTCATGCTGTTTCTTGTATTTCACTTCCTCATACTAATAACACTTCATTTTGTTGAAACAATATAGGATAAGAAACTATCTCTTCTTCATCCTCTCATCCAACCACTCATCTTTTTCCTCCATTCACCTTTGCTCATTCTACTATCTATTCACGGTACTTCGCATCTCTTAATTCCGTAACCTAATTCCCTGCCATTCATTCCATCTTCCTCTTCATCCTCCAATTACACATCCACTTTACACTCCTTCCATCTCTTGTCACCGCACTTCATGGAACCCCTTCCCCTTCGTTCCCCTTGCACCTACTCAGTTCAGTAACCCATCCTCATCCCTGTTCTTTTGTGTGTCTTTGTGATGGTAACAATATCTCGCCATTTTGCTGAAAGAAGGTCTTCTGCGTGTTCTTCATCCAAGCCACTATCCATATGATTACATATTCCTTTACCTTCTCCTTCATCCAGAACATTGGTCTTCACATCACACAACCGATTATCATTCCCTTTTTCAGCCACTTAGTTGTCCTTCCATAGACTTCTCTTCATCCCTCTACTCACCAACCAACTTATTCCTTCAACCTTCTCCCTCAACACAGCCAATCAACCCCATCCCCTACATAACCAGCCCCTTCTTGCCTAGCCCCAGTTCATTCCTATTGCCCATCTTTTCTCCTCTCATATGAACAGAACCCTCGCCACTTCGCTTAAAGAAAGCAAAACTAAAACAGCTTTCTCCTGTTTCAGTGTTCTTTTACTTTCTTTCGTCAAAGTAGTAGTAGTAGTAGTAGTAGTTGTTGTTCCCTAGGCAGTCTGGCCGAACAGCCCCGAGTCCCTTACGAAGGCCATGGCCGAGACCGGGCTTTCCCACAGAGCTCTCAAAGAGTGTATGTTGTGTTGTTGGCGTAAGTGATTGTGTGCAATGCAGTCTTCCATAATGTGCTTAACAGTATGGGGTGCTGTGTTGCATCCTGGACAGGCATCAGCGACGGAGTCATCCAGCCTCTTCTGGTAGCTTAAGAGGGCTGGATGGTGCCCACATCTCAGCCTGGCTAGGTGGACCCTGTCCTCACAAGGAAGATAGGATTCAGAAGGGTGGATGTCAGGAGGCCAAGCATGCAGCTGTGTGTTGTCTTTAAGTGACTGCATGGAGCGGCGAGTGATCTGAGTGTGGATATGCTTCTGGAAGCTGATCTGAGGTGGGCGAGGGGGGAGAGATGACAGTATTTGTGTATGGTATCGTGTGCTGGGTGTTGTTTTGATGTTCCCTTGTGTGGGTGGATGTGCTACCATGTACTGTAGTGGATGTTGTGGGTTTGTGGAGGCTGCAGCAAGAAACTGGGTGCCTCTCATGTCTAGGTGATCCTTGACTTTGAGGACTTTGGTTTCTTGATGTAGGTGGTCTGTGGGTGTAGTAGCAGTGCAGCCTGTGATTATTTTTAGGGCCTTGTTCTGTATGGTCTGTAGAGTGTTGTAGTGTGTTTTGGTCAGGTTAGAAGCCCAGGCAGGGCTTGCATAATTCATCACTGAACGTATGTATTGTTTGTACAGTACACTGTGGTGGTGGTTTCTTTGTTGTGTCCGAATGTTGTATGGGCAAGTGACCTCAAAGCATTGAGTCTTGGTGTTATTTTATTTTTAATGTTTGTGATGTGTTGTTTATATGACATTGATGTATTGTATGTTACATCAAAGATTTTGTGTGTGTGTGTGTGTGTGTGTGTGTGTGTGTGTGTGTGTGTGTGTGTGTGTGTGTGTGTGTGTGGTAGGGGAGTGTTATTTATGGTGAGGTGTGGGATGTGACTGTGTTCTGCTGTCCAGTTTGTGAGAAGAGTCACTGTAGATTTGGCTAGGGCTATTTTGAGCCTGTTTGTGGTGAACCATTCGTGTAGTGTGTTGAGTTAAGGTTGAATGATGTGTGCAGCTGTGTTTGCGTTTTGGTGCGTACATGTAAGTGTTATATCATCTGCATAGGAAGCTACGTGTATCTGTGGTTCGTCAAAGTTTTTTCCTCTGCTTTTCAATTCCTTAAAAAAAAAAAAAAAAAAAAAAAAATCTTGCACTCTTGTTACTCAAAGCAAATTTAATCAACTGGACATCAAGAACTGGCTTCTGCTCTTGTCCAGGGACGTCTACCTGTCTGTCTATCCATTTATCTTGTTATGGATTGATAGATATGGTTATGCGTATATATATATATATATATATATATATATATATATATATATATATATATATATATATATATATATATATAATTGTTGCTGTGTTTACTTCATCTTTGCTTCCTTCCTCGTTAAGAGCCATCATCACTTTTCGCTTCTCTTTAGGGTCAACAGTCTGATCAAAAAAGGCCAATCCAACTAATTGCTCTGACAAATACCACAAGTGACGACCAAATGCTTTCAAGCAGACTTGTGAGATATCTTTATCAGGATAAAGTGACAATTCCTGGAAAAGCCTCAGATCGTTTGCTGGAGTTAGAGCTGCTTTTGTCGCCATGATCCATGATTTTAGGTATTGCTTCATGACGAACACAACAAATTCCTTCAATCCTCGGCCTTGCTTCAGTGTGATGCTTCTCTGATGATGGAAAAGATAGACTTTGATGCTGCATATAACTTTAGCCATCCATCTGGCATGGTGGCAAGCACCATGTTGCTGAAACCATGTTCCACGGGGCGGTACACCACCCAAGACAACAATGGACAGTTCTAGCAGTACTTGATAATCATCTCAAGATTGGCTTTCTTGCAAATGTTTCATAAAAAATGCTATGAGCTCATCACATTGCTCACTATCAATCACCGGCATTTCCTCACTGTCATTCAAAGTCTGAAAGCGTGTTATGTCAACTGTATTCCACTTGGCTTTGAGCTGCTTGAATATGTGAATGTCGGGACCAGAGGACGGTCCAAGGCAAATGATGAAGGCCTTTGGAACAAGGATATGAAAAATGTGATGCCAACAATGCAGGCGGGGGAGATCCTTGTGCAACTGTTGTTGAAGAAAGGTGCACGCCCCTGCCCACAATCCGGTATTGCTGCCAGAGGTGTCGAATGCCATTCCCACCACACTTTCAGATATATCCCAGTCATTCAAGGTTTCAGTGACGACATTGGCCATGGCCTTTCCTGTCCCTGATTCCAATCTGGGAACATTCAAAAGCTTTGAAACTCCATCAACTGAGACGAGAATTGGAAGGCGTTCAGTGACATTTGCTCCTGTTACACAGGGAATTAGTTTTCTATCCCAGTGCACTACAAGTGGCACAGTTGGATGGGATGATTTTTTTAGCCATTCTGCAGATTCCCTCCGACTCTTGATTCGGTTTCGCCAGTTACTTTGCTTGTTGATGGTATATATTGTTGGCTCTTGTCCACAGGCAGAAATGGTCGCAGAAAGCAGATGGACTGCAGCACGGTCTGAAGTCTTGGTCCGATCTAAAGCAGCAGCAACTGAAGAAGTGCTTGTCGGCGTTTCAGAGGAGGAGCTGCAGCCGAGAACGAAGGACCTGCAAAATCTGTATAATCGTCACCTGTTTCGTCTTCATCACTAGTTGGGCTTTCCTCCAGCTCTACTATTTCCTCTCCTATTGCTCGATGACTTTCCTCACGCTCTCTTCTCTCCTGTTCAGTCTGTTGTCTCTCTCTCCCTCTCTGTCTTCGTTCTTTCCAGTGGAGTTAGACATCAAGACCCAGTATAGAGCCTCGCCTCCCTTTCTTCCTCTGAGCCACAAGAAACTCCTTATCCTCACGATTTTTGATGAGGTCGAAGGCATTCGTGTGTGCAGTGTATCTTTCATCTATTCTTGGAAGTTCTTTCTTTTCTCCTCTATTTGTGTATTCAGATTCTTACTCTTCCTCAACTTTCTTCACTCTTTATAGTGATTTTCAACTGGGGGATACGATTCCGTGGCTCAGATGCAGGAATGTGAGCTGTCTCCCAGAATCCCCCTAGTTCCTCAGACAGAACACATGCTGAATCTTTCAGTGTTCGCGTCTCTGTTCACATCAGGTTGAAAAGTTGCGCTAACACTTCTCCACAAGAAGGTAACTTTCTATACTTCCAAGTAGCCTTTCACTTGGCTGGCCAACAAGCCAAATCTTGGCTTTGCTGCTGCTTATCATCACTGGCGATGACAATTTCACTTTAGTCATAGTAAAGAAGTGCTTAATAACAACAAGAAAGGCAAATCCCTGACTAAAGGAACAAATACGGGTATTCCTAGAATGTAGCCTCTAGTGAAGTAAAACAAACACATTTTATCAAAAAACAATAAAAGATTATTACCACAACAATAATCTTATTTATTAGGCTCGAACTTTGGGTAAAATGAGACACCAGTAAATAGCAACCAATTCGGCAAAAATTGATGTCTAAAGACTTTACACCTAAAATCACAACATACACTGCCAGCAAGCAAAATATTCCAGAATTAATTTTACCCCCTTTCAAATAAGGACCACCCAACATATACCTACATACATACACACAGATAGATACATATATACATACATAAATAGATAGATAGATAGATAGATATACACATATTCATATATATACATATCTATATATCTATCTATCTTTCTATCTATCTACAGATATGTATATATATATATATATATATATATATATATATATATATACCCATCCATTCCATCCATCATCCAGTCCTATGTCGCCCCACGAGGAGCGTAGGAGCCCGGGGCTAGGCAAGTTGGTCCTGACATGTAAGATGAGAGTGATCAGCCTCACTCATGCGTGAGTAGCATTACGTGGGCAATAAACCCCAACCATCCCTTAGATTTAAACGTGCACTAGCTCAATCCGATTGGAGCACCATAATTACCCTTTAAACCACCAGGCGCCATAATTTTGTTATATGGTTACCACCCAGCGTAGTAAATGGTTTCCTGGTGTACGGGAATCCGTTTGGCTTGTTACCCGGTGAAGAGTCACCCGTACGCAGAAGGAAGAGGAAAGAATGAAGGAAGGAAAGACAGAAAGACAGAAGAGGAAGGAAGGAAGAGAGGTAGGGGCAGACATTCATAGCAGCACTTTATATATATGTATACTTACATATATATGCATATATATATATATATATATATATATATATATATATATATATATATATATATATATATATATATATATATATATATATCATCATCCTTTCCCACCTAAGGGCAGGGTGAGGAGTAGCAATGTCCAGACAGCACAAACTCGCCCAATCCAAATAGGCCACACTTCCATTCATTCATCATTCAAGCCCCCGGAATCATGGCTCTACCGGATACGCCAAAAACATTCACCACATTCTGCAGCTTCACACAAACGTATCCGATTGAGTCAATCCGGACGCTGCCATGCCCACAAGGGGTGCCAAAATCTCTGATCATGCACTTCTCTTCACAACACTCATCCACCCAGCTCAATCTCTTGTCAGTTCCCTAGCCTCACAGACTTCCAAACCTCTCTTCCTCAAACACTCATCCACTATATCTCTCCACCTTCTTCTTGGCCTACCTTGCCTCCTCCCTCCTTCAAATTCAGTCAGGTATACCTTTTTCACCACTCTATCATTATCCATTGTTTCCACATGACCATACCATCTCAGGACACTCTTCGATTCTGGTTTCTACCTACTTCCTCACTCCACACCTTTCACGAATCACATTATTTCGTATCCTATCCACCCTCTGTACTCCACATACATTCCTCAGCAGTCCCATCTCCACTGCTCTTACTCTTGACTTCTCATCTTCATGTCAAACCGTAGTCTCACACCCATATGTTAAAGTTGGCACTAACACTCCCTCGTGTAAGCCTCGTGCAGTTGCAACACTGAAGCCTCTGTTTTTTATCAAGACCTTCATTGCACCAGCTACTTTTCTTCCTTGTGTCACTTTACTTTCAGCTTCTTTTGCACATTTTCCTCTTTTATCTATCACTGTACCCAAGTATTTGAACTCTCTCACCAATTCCAGTCTCTCTCCATTCACTGTGACATCACACTGGGAGTCTCCTTCTCTCTCAGTAACCATCACTTTACTCTTCTCTACATTTACTCTCAAGGCACGACGCTCATAGACATCAGCAATACTTTGCACTAGCCTACAAAGTTCTTGTCGGGTACTTGCAAGCAGTATTGCATCATCAGCATACAACAAATTTGAGATATTCCATCTATCACCATTCATTACCAACGCCATCCCTCTCTCCATTACCCATGTTTTTACTTCTCTCATCACCCCATCCATTTATATATTGAACAACCATGGGGACATCACACAACCTTGTCGCACTCCCACATCGATTGTGAACGATTCACTTAGATGCCCATTAACCATTACACATGCTTCGCTACCATCATAAAAACTCTTGACAGCACCTAGCAGCTTACCATCTACACCATACATGCGCGAAACTTTCCACAATCCTTCTCTATCTACTTTGTCGTATGCTTTTTCCAGATCCATGAATGCCATAAACACCTTATGGTCCTTCTCACAAACCTACTTTGCTATCTGTCTCACTGAAAAATAATACTTGATCCACACATCCTCTACCATTCCTAAAGCCATCCTGTTCATCACTCACTAGGACCTCTGAAATATCTCTCTCTCTCTCTCTCTCTCTCTCTCTCTCTCTCTCTATATATATATATATACGGTATACTGTATATATAGTGGTAGGTGGAGTTGCTTACCATCCACTTACTCGATGTAGTCCCGCTTTGGGTGTCTCCCCTTTCCTCTCTTCCTTCCTTCCTCTTCTGTCTTTCTTTCCTTCATTCTTTCCTCTTCCTTCTGCCTACGGGTGGATTTACACACCTTCTTGTCTTTCTTTCCTTCATTCCTTCCTCTTCCTTCTGCCTATGAGTGACTTCACAGTACACTGAGTGACAAGCCAAATGGTTTCCTGTACACCAGGAAACCATTTACAACGCTGGGTGGTAACCCTATAACCAAATTATGGCACCTGGTGGATTAGTGAGGAAACAAGGCGCTTCAATCCGATTGAGCCGGTGCAGGTTTCTATCCATGGGATGGTTGGGGCTTATTCCTCACGTAATGCCACTCAGGGATGAGTGAGGCTGGTCACTCTCATCTTAAATGATAGGACCAACTTGCCTAGCCTTGGGCTTCTACGCTCATAGTGGAGCTAGATAGGAGTGGATGATGGCTGGATATATATATATATATATATATATATATATATATATATATATATATATATATATATATATATATATATATATCCATCATCCAATCCTATGTTGCCCCATGAGGAGCGTAGGAGCCCGGGGCTAGAAAAGTTGGTCCTGGCATTTAAGATATGAGTGACCAGCTTCACTCGTCCCTGAGTGGCATTACGTGAACAATAAACCCCAACCACCCCTTGGATATAAACTATATATATATATATATATATATATATATATATATATATATATATATATATATATATATATATATATATATATATATATATATATATATCTCATGGCGTCAGTACTGTGTTAAGATACACACACTAATATATAGCCTGTAGGTATAGCCACTCTGTCCTCAAAACTAAGATTCTCTTTCATTCACAACGACTAGTGTTTATAACCTCGGTCAGTAACTCCTTTCTCGTAACTGTGACTGCATTTTGCAGAAAAGACAAGGTAACGAGAGTGGAGAGTCATCCCATGTATCTTTTTCTGTTTTCACAACCATGTATTTTTTTTTTTTTTTTTTTATACGAGGATTAACATTGTTTAGGTACGGACTGCAGTTGAAGACACAACAATGAAATGAGAGCCCAGAGGTTTCATATTTCTCTTGCCGATATAAATTGACAAATAAACAATTTCATTAATTAATCAAACACATTTAATCAAACACATGCATTTGCATCTTAGCCCCAAAGGGGAGAACGGACAGATCCTCACCGCATCACACCGCACATGGGTCAACTGCGCAATGCAATCGGTGATATCCGCAGCAGGGCCCGACAGCAGATCTGGTTTACCCCTGCCACATCATAATAGACCCATCCTGTTACCCACACCTGACCTGACTAGCTGATCAGACCAAATGCGGGAGAATATCCCCTCAGGGCTGCGTCATCGTGTATTCATTCAGTTTCTTTCAATTTATTTCTGTCACGCACAGCCACTCTTCCTTCCTCAAAAGACATCCCTCTTGCATCCAGCGCTCTCTTCACACTGTCCATCCATGCTATTCGTAGTCTCCCTCTCAGCCTTACACCTCTCACAGCAGATCTAGTTATCTTTTTCACCAATCGCTCATTATCAAGTCGCACACCCTTTTAATTAATTACACTTGAAGAAAGAAAAAAATTGGCAAAATTTCATTGACCTGTTAGGAGGGGAAGGGTCCCCTCATCGACCTTGTTTATTCGACCCTATATGAACAAACAGATATGCTCAGAATTAATCATTCTAGAATTAAAGAATGATATGTAAATTCTTTCTAATGACTAAATTAAAGCAAATGGAAATTCTTTCTAAAAAACAAATTTATTAAATGAAATGGAAATTCTTCCTAATGGCATATTTCATTTCGGGGGACAGAGGATCTTTCTGTCTGCTGAAGGGAACTGCTGACGGTAATATTTGATGACTCGGTGCACGAGCTGCCGTTCTTCCTCGTTTTTTGTCAGGTCCTTGTTGAAATCTTCCGCCAGTTTCACCACCCTTTCTGCCGCGTCGTTCACAGACTTCAGCGATGGTGCACATCCTTTGAGATCTTTTTTTTTTTTTTCTTTAACCGGCAGCTTCATGCATTGAAAAAGGCTTTGAGTCCTTTTCATGACCAAGGTGCTCAAATCCGACCGTCTCACGGTCAAGGCCCTCTTTCCCTCCAGCCGATGCAGATCTTTTGGGTTTTTGGTCTTCTTGTGCAGGTTTTGGAGCATGGCCATCCACTCTGCATCAGTGGTTTTGGAAGAGAACGTAGTGAGTCCGACTAAATCTTAGCTTAGGTACCAGAGGTGACCCCGGAATTTCGTCAATGTTGCGGTACCTACATCATGATCCACCGCCTTGTACCATTCTAGGTCCTCCAACAGCTCCAGGTCATTGATGGACGCTTCTGCCATCAGTGGAGCCTCAAACCACCTCTGCAGGTAGATGGTGATGGCAAAGATGTTTATCTTGCATAGCGACCGGACCTCGTGAGTGGTCAGGTGGAATTGGCTTCGGAAGATGAACATCTTAAGACAGTAAATGCCTTTGGCTATCCACCTGACCCGATGGTATGCTCCAGGGCGATTGTACTGGAGATCTCGTTTGCCATGACCATCGAGGAACACCAGAGCGAGGATCAGGAACTCCCTGTAATCGTCTCTTGGGTGGCCAACTTCAAGCTGTTCTTCAATGAAGTGGACAATCTGCTGTTTTTTAAAAGCCACCCTTCTGAAAGGATGTTGCTTGGGCCATCGCCATTGAACAGAGAAGCCTGCTTCTGGTCGAAGAACTCCCATTGGGTTTTGAAGCAAGCGAACAGCGCAGTTTCAGGACCAGAAGACCTGAAGAACAGGTCAAAGACTGAGGTGATTACCCATTCCATCATTTGGTGTCTACAAGCCAGGAAAAGAACTCGGCTGTCCAATTGGTCCTGGATATTTTTTTATTTTTTTTTTGACAATGAATGGAGGAAGGAAAAACAAAGGAAAAAAAATAAGTCCATGTGCCTAAAGGCATCCTCCATTCATAAGTTACTTATAACAATTGGATTTAAAATTGAGAGGAGCCAATGTATGTGGGAAGCAACTCCCAGGAAGTGAATTCCAGAGAGTAGTAGTTCTGGGGATAAATGAATTTTGATAAGCAGAGGTTCTGCATTGTGGGAGAGAGAGTGTGAGTTCATGGGCGCTCCCAGCTGCCCGAGTATTTCGGGAGAAAATGTGAAGGGGAGGCACAATTGAAACCAATTCGTTAGAGCACTTAAGGTAAAAATATCGATAAAATAGTGCTAAAGAAGCAACATCTCTACGTACTGATAACGGAGGAAGGTCCTGCGTTATGGCAGGATTATTGATTAATCTAATGGCTTTATTTTGAATTTTGTCCAACTGCCTCAATTCAACCGCTCCACATCCACTCCACAGTGGTGAACAGTATTCAATCTGAGAACGCACATGACTTTTGTATATTGTGGCCATCTGCTCGTCAGTGAAGAACTCATGAACTCTGTACATAAGTCCCAGTTTTATAGAAGCATTTTTAACAAGGGATTTAACATAAGCTGTCCAGCTTAGGTTGGGGTTCAGAGTAACACCTAGGATATCAATTGTAGTGGATATGAGAATACTGACATCATTTAAAATTATGTGAGAGTCTGAGGGATTCTTTCTATTGGAGAAATTAATGTATTTAGTATTCTGACCATTGAATGAGACCAGATTTTTTTTGTCCCCATTGATTAATTTTAGAAAGGTCCTGGTTCAGAGAAATTGTTGTGTTTATCGGGAATTTATAATATCAAATTCTGTAAAGGAGGTATTAAATGTGAAAGAACTATGAAGGGTCGAGTCATCAGCATAAGAGTGTTTTGGGTTGTGCGTGACAGATAGGAGGTCATTTATATATATGAGAAAGAGGGTTGGCGCCAAAACTGATCCTTGAAGTACGCCAGCATTTATGGAATGAAACTGAGAATAAATTCCATCTACCATGACCCGTATTTTTCTACTATGAAGGTAAGAAGAAATTAGAGGAACCAGTGATGCAAGGCCATAGTGTGACATCTTAGACAATAAGGCCTGGTGCCATACTCTGTCAAATGCTTTTGAAATATCAAGTGCTATTGTGTGTGTTTCACCATGTTGGTCTATTGTTTTGTTAATCTGATGGGTAAGAAGGCAAAGAATATATACAGTTGAACGTTCCTGTCTAAATCCATACTGCCGATCATTGATCAATTTATTGATTTCTAGATGCTTGACTATGTGTTTGTTAATTAGTGTCTCAAAAACTTTACCGAGAACGGAAGTAATTGCAATTGGTCTATAGTTTGATGGATCAGAAGTTGCCCCTTTTTTAGGAACAGGATGGATATTTTGCTTCTTTCCAAGGGGCTGGAAAAATTGAGGTACGGATGCATAAGTGGAAAAATTTTGCTAATATAGGAGCCAACATTGAGGAGCAATTTTTAAGTACTATTGAAGGAATTTCATCTGGACCAGTGGCTTTGTCTGCTGATAGATTCTGTAATACGGCTTGTACGTATCTAGTGTGAATCATGAAAGGAAGTATTAGTATAAGGCAGAGAGTAGCTGTTCAGCAATAGTAACACATGGTTTGAGGGACCCGTTAAAATTAAAGAACACGAATGAAAATCATCTTGCTGCCATGTTTTCAAATTGGGGGGTGTGCATGACAAGCTTCTGGAACAAGAAAAATTGGGATACCCTAAAAAGAGACAGGTCAGAGACAGGGATGGGGGATGGAGGTATCCCCGTACCCTGAAGACTGGGTCTATAAATGTGCGTGGATGTAGTATGATTGAGTCTAAAAGGGAGGAGATTGGGAGAATGTTTGTGAGAAGAAAGTTGGATGTGTTAGCTTTGAGTGAAACAAAGATGAAAGGGAAGGGTGAGTCTATGTCTGGAAGTGTGAATGGAAGATTGTCAGGTGTTGATAGAGGAAGGGCAAGAGAAGGTGTGGCCTTGTTAGTGAGTCCGGAAGTACAGCAGTGTGTGATTGAATGGAGGGAGGTGTCATCGAGACTGATGTGGGTGAAAGCGAAATTTGAACATGAGTTGTGGGTGTTTGTGAGTGCATATGGGCCTGGTAGTGAAAGGGATGAAGAAGTGAGGGAGTCTTTCTGGAATGATGTTGATAAGTGTCTGCAGAGTTTTGGAGCGAATGTCTATCTATCTATCTATAGCCCGACGCCCTAATCCCGCAAAGGGTGGCCGCAGACAAAACGCCTCCAAGTCGCTCTGTCACCCACCATTTGACTACCCTCCCCCCAGCTCACCCCCCTTTCCCTCATATACCTCTCAACTCCATCCCTCCACCTCATCCTCGGTCTACCTCTCCCTCTGAGATCTGAATGCTAGCGTGGGAAATGTAGCAGTTGAAGGTGAAGCTGGTATGCATGGTGTGCCTGGAAGAAATGAAAATGGGGAAAGAATGATAGCACTGTGTGTTGAGCGAGAGATAGTGATTGGAAATACCCTGTTTGAGAAGAAAGATATTTATAAGTATACATGGGTGAGACAGCAGGGTGGAAGGGTTGTTGATAGAGCTTTGATGGACTATGTGGTTGTGTCTAGGTGTGTGGTTCTGAGAGGGAGAGGGGAGGGTGGAGGTATGTCTGACCACCACCTGGTGGAGGGAAAGTTAAGAGTAGGTAAGAGATAGGTGAGACCTAGGAGGGTTAGGTGTGGCAGGGAGGTTTTGAAAGTGAGTGAGTTGGATAAAAGAGAGAAAAAGATAGAGTATCAGGAGAAATTGAAAGATGAGTGGAACACAGTGAAAGATCAAGAAAATGGCAGTGTGGAAGAGGAATGGCAGTTGTTTAAGAGTGCTGTGGTGGGGTATACAGAAGAGGTGTGTGGTGTGAGATGTGTGGGTGGTGGTGTAAGAAAAGGAAGTGAATGATGGTGCTAGAAAGTAAGTATGGCTATGGCTGAGAAGAGACGTGCATATGAAGTGTGGCTGCAGAGGAAGGATGAGATGTCATATGAAAGGTATCAGGAAAAGAGGAATAGGGTGAGAAGGGCTGTGCGTGATGCTAAAGTGGCAGCAGATGACAGGTGGGGTAGGCGGCTGACAGAGAATTTTCAACAGAATATAAAAATGTTTTGGAAGGAGGTGAAAAGGGTGCGAAAGGGAGAGTCTGGGAAGGAAGAATGAGTAAAAGCAGAGGATGGAAGGATGTTAATTGAGATGGATGCAGTAAGGAAGAGATGGGCAGAGTATTTTGGAAGATTGTTAAATGTAGAGGAGGAAAGGGTGTCTGAGATTGTGGTAGGTGGAAGGGTGCAAGGAATAAATGTGTTGGGAGAGTTGAATGATTCTTTGATCACGAAGGAGGAAGTGGAGAAGGCAGTAAAGGAGATGAAAACAGGGAAAGCTGCAGGTATGGATGGGTGTGCTGTGGAATGCCTGAAGGGTGGTGGAGTGACTATTGTTGACTGGTTAGTAAGATTGATGAATGTGTGCTTTGTGAAAGGTATGGTGCCAATTGACTGTGCAAGGGCTTGTGTGGTCCCATTGTATAAAGGCAAGGGTGATAAGTATGAATGTACTAGCTTTAGGGGTATAAGTCTGTTGAGTGTTGTAGGTAAGGTTTATGGTAGTGTTAACTGTGAGAGTTAGAGAGGATACAGAGGGAATGATTGGTGATGAGCAGTGTGGCTTTAGGAAAGGGAGGGGATGCGTGGATCAGGTGTTTGCTGTGAGACAAGTGTGTGAAAAGTATTTAGCGAAAGGCAAGGATGTGTTTTGGGCATTCATGGATTTAGAGAAAGCGTATGATAGAATTGATAGGGTTTCCCCTGAGAGTGGGGCAGCGACAGGGATGTGTGATGAAGCCTTGGTTGTTTAATATTTACAAGAATGGTGTTATAAGGGAGGTGAATGCAAGAGTTTTAGGTAGAGGTCCGTGTCTGGTGGATGTTGATGGTAAAGAGTGGAACCTGAAGCAGCTGCTGTTTGCAGATGATACTGCACTGGTGGCTGATTCAGAGGAGAGATTGAGACAGTTGGTAGAGGAGTTTGGAAGGGTGTGTGAAAGGAGGAAATTGAAAGTAAATGAGAATAATAGTAAAGTGATGAAGTGTACGAGGTTGGTAGATGGTAGGGGGATGAATATAGTTTTGAATGGCGAGTTGCTTGAGGAGGTAGAGTGTTTTAAATATCTAGGGTCACATGTTGCTGTGGATGGAAGAATAGATGCAGAGGTGTAGTTTAGAATAAATGAAGTTGGAAAGGTGCTGGGAGGAATGAAAAAAGTGTTTAGATGTCGTTCGCTTAGAATGGATGTAAAGAGAAGGCTGTATGAGGGTATTGTGGTACCGACTGCGTTATATGGGGCTGAAACTTAGAATATGGGTGTAGCAGAGAGGAAAAGTTTGAATGTAATGGAGATGAGGTGTCTGAGGAGTATGTGTGGAGTGACGCGTATGGATCGAGTACGAAATGATGAAGTGCGAAGGAGAACTGGAGTTGTTCGGGAGATGGCTTGTAGAGTTGGGCAGAGGGTGTTGCGATAGTTTGGGCATATGGAGAGAATGGATAATGAGGGATTGGTGAAAAAGATAACTAGATCTGATGTGAGAGGTGTAAGGCTGAAAGGAAGACCACAAATAGGATGGATGGACAGTGTGAAGAGAGCGTTGGATGCGAGAGGGATGTCTGTCCACAAATAGGATGGATGGACAGTGTGAAGAGAGCGTTGGATGCGAGAGGGATGTCTGTCCACAAATAGGATGGATGGACAGTGTGAAGAGAGCGTTGGATGCGAGAGGGATGTCTGTTGAGCAAGGAAGAGTGGCTGTGCGTGACAGAAATAAATGGAGAGAAATTGTGAATAAATAAGTAATGACACAGCCCTGAGGGGATATTCTCCCGCATTTGGTCTGATCAGCTAGTCAGGTCAGGTGTGGGTAAGGGGATGGGTCTGTTATGATGTGGCAGGTTAAACCAGATCTGCTGTCGGGCCCTGCTGCGGATGTCACTGATTGCATTGCGCAGTTGACCCTTGTGCGGTGTGGTGCGGTGAGGATCTGTCTGTTCTCCCCTTTGGGGCTAAGATGCAAATGAATGTGTTTGAATGAATGAGTAAATATGGAGTGTGTCGTCCTGTCTCGGCTACCTCACTTTCCTTGGGGGAAGCAGCCTAGGTATATAGATAGAATATATATATAAATCTATCTATCTATCTATCTATCAATCTATCTATATATATATATATCTATATCTATCTATCTATCTATCTATCTATCTATATATATATATATATATATATATATATATATATATATATATATGTATATATATATATGTGGTAGGTGGTGGCGCCCACCATCCACTCACTCACTGTAGTGCTGCTCTCGGGTGTCTGCCCTTTCCTCTCCATCCTTCTTTCCTTCCATTGTCTTCTGTCTTTCTTTCCTTCATTCTTTCCATGTTCTTCTGCCTACAGGTGACTTTACACTCCCTCTTCTGTCTTTCTTTCCTTCATTCTTTCCACTTCCTTCACACAGTGGGTGACTCTACACTGAGTGACAAGCCAAATGGTTTCCTGTGCACAAGGAAACCATTTACTACGCTGGGTGGTAACCATATAACCAAATTTTGGCGCCTGGTGGTTTAGTGGGTAATTATTGCGCTCCAGTCGGATTGAGCTTGTGAAGGTTTATATCCAAGAGGAGGTTGGGGTTGATTGCTCATGTAATGCCACTCACAGATGAGTAAGGCTGGTCACTCTCATCTTAAATGTCAGGACCAACTTCCTAGCCCCGGGCTCCTACGCTCCTCAAGGGGCAATGTAGGATTGGATGATAGATAGATAGATAGATGGGGGTAGGGGGGTTTCAAGAATACTCCCCCAGTATCCCTGCTTGTCGTATGAGGCGACTAAAAGGGTTGGTGGTGGGTTAGTGCCCCACCCCGTAAAAAGAACTAACTAAAAAAGCAAATAAAGCGCCTCGGACCCGGACGGACCATACGTTGACGACTAAGGAACGGACAAAGGACATTCTGAGAGTAGGAACGTGGAATGTGAGAGGAGTGAATGATGAAGTGAAAGAGAGAGAGATTGTCCAGGTGCTTGAGGATGCAAAAGTGGATATATGTGGATTGACTGAAACTAAATGGAAAGGTGAAAGGATGAGAGAATGGGAATACGGTGTAGGTATATGTGCGGGAGTCAGTGAGAATGAGAGGGCAAGAGAGGGAGTATGTCTGATGATCAGCAAGAAGTGGAAGGAGAATATAAGAGAGTATGGAACAGTGGGTGCAAGGATTGTATGGGTGAGGATGAAAGTAGGTATACAAGCATGGGCGATTGTATGTGTGTATGCTCCAACAGAGGATCAAGTGGCAAGAGTGAAAGATGAGTTTTGGGCGAGAGTAGAAGCATGTATGGACAAGTTTGAGAGGAGCGAGAGAGTGCTGTTGATTGGAGACATGAATGGCAAAGTCGGGAATGTACGAGTGGATGGAGTGGTTGGTCAGTGGGGTGTGCCAGCGGAAGTAGATGGGAATGGTAGTGCTTTGGTGGACATCTGTGCTGGTAAGGGGTTGGCAATAGCCAACACCTACTTTCGTCATAAGATGATCCACCGGTATACATGGAGAGTAATGAGGAGGATGGATGGTGAACTTGTTGAACGAAAGGCAATGATAGACTACGTGTGTGTGGATGAGCGAATGAGAAGACAGAGTGTTGGATGCAAGGGTGTGGAGAGGGTGGGGGAATGGAGTCTCGGACCATCACTTAGTGATGGCCAAGGTAGAGCTGCAAAGAAAGTGGTTGAGGAGGCGAAGGCGAAGACAGGAGGAAGCAGCTCCTGTGAGAAGAGTGGAGAAATTGCAAGATAGTGAGAAGAGGACAGAGTATAAGAGCATAGTGGAAGAAAGACTGGGAAGGTATGAGCTAGAGCAGATGGAAGGGGTGGAAGACGTATGTAAGATATTCACGGAAGAGATAAGCGCAGCGTGTGAGGCGGTTTGTGGAGTGAGGAGGAGATGCAAGGGTGTGCAAGGAACAGCATGGTGGAATGATGAGGTGAAACGAGCTGTGGAACAAAAGAAGAAGGCATATGGTGAATGGTTGGCGAGTAGAGGTAGGGGAGAAGATGAGAGAGAGAAGAGAGAGGTATATGTGAGCAGGAGAAGGGAGGTTAAGAGACTGGTGAAGGAGAGTAAGAAGAAAGTGGATGAAGAGTTTGGGAGGAATCTGAGTGTGAAATGGAGGGAGAGTAAGAAATTGTTTTGGAAGGAGGTAAAGAAAGTAAGGCAGTGTGAAAGGGGAAATAGTAGGGGAGTGAAAGATAGGAATAATAGATTGTTGGTGGAGAAGAGAGAGAAATTGAGGAGATGGAAGGAGCACTTTGAGGATTTGTTGAATGTAGAGAGTGAGAGCAGTGTGAGTATAAGTGGTTGGGGAATGGCTGGGAGAAGAAGAGATGAGAGGAGGGAGGAAGAGATCAGTAGGTCAGAAGTAGTGGAAGCGATGAAGAAGATTAAGCTGGGTAAGGCCCCAGGAATTGATGGAGTGTGTGGTGAAATGCTTAGGTATGGGGGTGAGATTGTTGTGGAGTGGATATGGAAGTTGTGTAGATTGGCTTGGGAAGAGGGAAGGGTTCCAGAGGACTGGAAATCAGGTATAATTGTTCCTCTGTACAAAGGAAAAGGGGAGAGAGAAGTATGTGGTAACCATAGAGGTATTTGCCTTCTTAGTGTGACTGGTAAAATATATGGTAGAATACTCATTGATAGGGTTAGGCATATGACAGAGGAGCTAGTTGGAGAAGAACAAGGGGGATTTAGGAAGGGAAAAGGGTGTGTAGATCAGATATTTGTTCTAAGATGTTTAGTGGAAAAGTATCTAGAGAAGGGAAGGAAAGTGTACGCTGCCTTCATGGACTTGGAGAAAGCTTATGACAGAATAGATAGGAAAGGTATGTGGAAGGTATTAAGAATATATGGAGTGGAGGGGAAATTGTTGAGTGCTGTGAAGAGTATGTACGAGGGAGCTAGGGCTACGGTGCGAGTGGATGGTGAGCTGAGTGAGTTCTTTGATCTCAATGTGGGACTGAAACAGGGGTGTGTAATGTCTCCATGGCTGTTTAATATATATATGGATGGGGTCGTAAAGGAGGTACAAGGTAGGGCAGTGGATGTGGGGGTGGCCCTAATGAATGAGGGTGAGATTTGGAAGCTTCCGGTGTTGCTGTTTGCTGATGATACAGTATTGTTGAGTGAAGATGAATGGGAGTTGCAAGGTTTGGTGAATGAATTTGGGACAGTGTGTAGGAGGAGGAAGCTGAAAGTTAATGTAAACAAAAGTAAAGTTATGGTGTTTGAGAGGAATGAAGTCACAGAGTGTGCAGTGAGGTTGGATGGTGAGGATATGGAGAATGTGAGTGCATTCAAGTACTTGGGTAGTGTGATGAGTAAGGATGGAACTTTGGGGGATGAAGTACGTGAAAGGGTACAGCAGGGAAGGAAGGCTGTTGGCACACTGAAAGCAGTGATGAGAAATAGGGAGGTGAGTATGGAAGTTAAGAAGTCACTGCATGATGGTATTGTGATCCCTACCCTGACGTATGGAAGCGAGGCGTGGACCTTGCAAGAGGGGAACAAGTCAAGAGTGAGAGCAGTGGAAATGAGTTACTTGAGAGGAGCATGTGGAGTGACATGGAGGGACAGGTTGACGAATGAAGAAGTGAAGGAACGTTGTGGGGTAGATGTGGATGTGGTTGAAAAGATTAGGAGAAATACACTGAGGTGGTTTGGACATGTGGAGAGGATGGAGAATGAAAGACTGACTAAGAGGGTGTATGTAGGTGAGGTGGAGGGAGGGAGAGGGAGGGGTAGACCGAGGATGAGGTGGAGGGATGGAGTTGAGAGGTATGTGAGGGAGGGGTGAGTTGGGGGAGGGGAGTCAAATGGTGGGTGACAGAGTGACTTGGAGGCGTTTTGTCTGCGGCCAGCCTTTGCGGGATTAGGGCGTCGGGCTATAGATAGATAGATATATATATATATATATATATATATCTATATATATATATATCTATATATATCTATATATATGTATGGAGCCTCTGTGGTACAGTGGTAAAGCGTGCGTTTTCATACACTAAAGAACGAGGATTTGCGCCCAGCCAGGGTAATAAACTTTGGGAGAATTCTTCTGGCCAAGTACTCGTACTGTATTGGCGGACATAAGGGGTGCTGTGATTGAACCAGTGTCGCATACAATAAAGTATGCTTGCACCCAGTCAGCTTGCGCGGGCCAATTACACTTGGTTCACAGACTACACACACATCCAAAGCCACTCCAACACTACAATTACACTTACAAACACTTCTCACCCTACATACAATCTTTACTAGACAGCCTAAGCCACTTGGTTGAGATACATTGGCTGTATACTGTAGGCCGGTCCTGCAGTGGACACTCAAACGGCTGATGAGATGATATATATATATATATATATATATATATATATATATATATATATATATATATATATATATATATATATATATATATATATATATATATATATATATAGACATATATATATAGACATATATATATATATATATATATATATATATATATATATATATATATATATATACATTATATATATATATATATATATATATATATATATATATGTATGTATATATATATATATATATATATATATATATATATATATATATATATATATATATATATATATATATATAAATATATATATATATATATATATATATATATATATATATATATATATATATATATATATATATATATATATCAGTCATTACAAGTTTACTGCTGAAAACAGAGCCTCCCCAACCTTCTCCACGAATTCCTTAGCCGAGCCAATCGTTGCCACGTTTTCCCTGCAAATTTCCCTATCTCATCTCACCACCTCCCGTCTGGCATTTTTCTGCTACGCTTACAATCTCTTGGTGTCCAGTTAGTCAGCCTCTTGCTCCTTCTGTTATCCCGTTTTCTTATTACATGGCCTGCCCACCTCCGTTTCTGTTCTTTTATAACTTCTGTAATGTCTGACTTTAGTCTGCTTTCTGATCCAAATTAATCTTTTCTTGTCTCTGAAAAATATTCCCAACACTTACCTTTTCATTGCTCCTTAAGAACCATTTAGTTTATTTTCCATCGATTTTGTCAGTTTCCAGGTATCACAACCGTATGTCATAGCTGGAATTATACATTCGTTATATACTTTTTGTTTCATACAAATGGCAAACTACTTTTCATAATGTCCCTATGTTTACCGAAAGCTATCCATCCAATTGTAATGCGTCATTTTATTTCGCTATAATGGTCTTTCATTATTTTTAGTATTTGCCTCAAGTAATTGTACTTCTCGACTTCTTCAAGAATTTCTTCACTTATCTGATGATGCTCTTTGGTGTCTGTGAGTTAAACATTAATTTTACTTGGGTTCATCTTTAATCCTACTTTGAGACTTTTCTCTGTTCAGGTCATTTAACATTTCCTACAATGACTCTGCTATTTCTGACATTAGGACTGTCATCTACAAATCTTAAATGGTTTAGCTTTTTTCCGTCTATGTTGACTCCTTTATTTTCCCATTCTACTTTTCTGAAAACACTTTCTAGGAATGCTGTAAATAATTTTGGCGAAATTGTACCTCCCTGACGCACGTCCTTAATCTTAATTTTTTAATATAGAAGTTCTCTCCTTATCTTTTCGAGCAGTTATTCAATGTTCTCATTCACTCCATGTTCTCGCAATGAATTTATCATTCCTATGTGCTCCACTGAGTCAAAAGCCTTTTTGTAATCAACAAAACCTAAGCACAGTGGTTTATTACATTCTGTAGTTTTCTCAATTAGGTGATTCATTATGTGTAGATGATCAGCAGTCGAATACCCGCTTCGGAATTCTGCCTGTTCACGAGGTTGGTTTTCTTCCAGATTTGTTGTTATTCTGATTGTATGGACTTTAGTGAAGAGTTTGTAATTGCCTGATAATAAGCTAATGGTTTGATAGTTACAATGGTTTTTGAGTCGCCTTTTTGTAATGTAAAATATATATTGCCCAGCGCCATATTTTGGGAATTTTCTTTTTTATACATCGAGTAAATAAGTGGGCGAGCCTGTTTTGTACTTCTATTCCCGTATCCAACAGTAAATGTGCTACTATTCCATCTTCTTCCAGAGCCTTTACTCTTTTCATATTGTCAAGAGAAATGTTTACTTCGCCTGGTGTTACATCAGGTATTTCGCTTGTGTCAGCTGAAACGTTGGATATTGGTAATACTATCTTTGATGCCTGCAGTTCTCTCCTCATCATCTTATCTCTGCATTTAATGATTTCACCGTTTTTGTGTTTCAGTGATATAATTTTTGCTTTCCTTCTGCTATTTTACCTCAGACCTGCTTCAGACTTTTTCCATTTTGATGATTTCTTTAATGTGATCAATGTTTCTCTTTTTTCTCCTTTTCCTCTCTCGTTGATAGTCTTATTTAATTCCACCCATTCTATTTAATTTTTGTTTTTACTTTCATTTCATTTCTTTTTTATTATTATTTTTATTATTTTTTTTTATGAGCTCGACTATCTTTTCCGAATACTTCTTGGCTTTGGTGGTATTAGGTTTCCCTATACACCGCTGATTCTCTTAGCACTTTTGTTGGTCTGTCAGTCATCTCATCATCACATTCAGCATTACTTACTGTAGATCCTGAAATCAGTTCCTTCTATCTTTCTGAAAGATTGCTTTGTTTTTGTTTACTCTATTGGGTATATCTTTTTATTTTTAATCATCTTTCTTTCACGTCTATAATTGAATCAGGCTGTGCAACCAACCATTCTATGGTCACTTCCAATATTTACTTTGTTGATAACTGTGACATTTGTGATCGTGTTATTCTTATCAGCAGTAATGAAGTCGACTTCATTCTTTGTTTCTCCATCTGGACTTCTCCAGGTCCATTTTCTCCCTATTCTTTTGTGAAAGAATGTGTTCATTATTGTCATGTTATACATATTAGCAAAATTTACCACCATTTCTCCTCTTTCATTCATTTCTCCGCCTCCAAATTTTCCGATACATGATTCTCATTTTTTTTTATTTCCAAACTTTTGCATTGATATCTTCCATGAGTATAGTATAATGTGGTCCTCTCTTTATCCATAATATGGGAGATGTCGTCAAAGAATGTTCCTATTACTTAAACTGAGCTTTGCAAAGTCGGTACGTATACTTGTATTACTTCCAGGGTGTATTTTTTGCACAGTCTGATTACCACCAATGCTGCTCTGTCAGATACATTGCTGACTTTAACAATGTTGTCTGCAGGATTTCTGTTAATTAGAAATCCTAAACCACTGACTCTTTCTTTTTGCCTTCCTCTGTAGAAAAATAGGTGGTTGCTGTTTTCGAGCTGAATTACTTTTATTCTTTTCTGTGGCTTTCACTCAAACGTACAATATCTCAACTAAAGTTTTCCAGTTCAGTCACTGAATTACCAAGTCTGCAATGGCTTCTTACACCGTATGTATAGATCTTCATGGATTTTACTTTGTTTAACACCCCAGTCTCTAGTTTGCTGACACACTGCCCATTCAATTTCAGTGGCACACTGCCCGTAAGCGCAGAAGGCAGTGCAGTTGGACGTTTAATAGGTGATGATCCAACAGGAACACTCATCAAACCAATTGCAGTAGAATTCATGTTAGGTTGGTAGGATTGTGGCAAATAATCTCACCTCCCTGCCACATTGTTTCAGGTGAGATGTAAGTTTTGTGCCACCTTATTCAGTATATTCGGTGAAGCCCTTTCAAGACGGTACCTCGTATATCCACAAGGTCATCCCCTATCTGCCACCTGGCAAAGTGCAAGGTGTATATATATATATATATATATATATATATATATATATATATATATATATATATATATATATATATATATATATATATATATATGCAGAGACTTATATCGTGAAGATAAGCATGCAAACTAACCACAGGAGAAATGAAAGGAGCGACAGTGAGTACTTTCGTATATTACATCTTCAGACAGAGTGAGACAGAAACGTAAAGGGTAGAGGTCTTTTATACACACCCGCAGCAGGTAGTGGCACACAGAACAATGGATGACCTGAATTATTACCTGCGGCTTAACTTATGGTCACCTGCAGCAGGGAGTGGAACACAACAAAGGATGACGTGAATCTAAAAATGCACGTGACAAAGGAGGAGGGAGTAGGAGGGGAGGAAAGGAGCAAAGCAGAGGTTGCAGTTCCTTAAGAAGTGTCTAGAGGGGCAAGTAATACCTAAGTCTCTTCTGCCGGATCGACTCATCAACGTGGACGAACAGCCATTTGGAGATTACGAGAAGCTTACCCTGACAAGATCCATTGCCAAAACCAGAGAAGAAACAAACAGCAAATTTAAAATTTCGGACACCAAGAAACAGTGTATTAGAAAATTAATTTTAAAGCAGTATCCCCCAGACTAACAAGTGATTGTTCCCTGTCATCTGGTGGTGTAGTCACACCTGTGTGGGACACACCTAGCATTAATCCTCTACTTAAGTTAAGCAGCAGTCTTTATCCTCTCCTCCCTCCCCCCTCTCCCCTTCCCCCTTCCCCTCCTACCCTCCCCCTTCCTCTCCTACCCTCCCCCTTCCCCCTCCCTCCCACTCCCCTTTCTTCCCCTCCTACTCCCTCCTCCTTTGTCAAGTGCATTTTTAGATTCAGGTCATCCTTTGTTGTGTTACACTCCCTGCTGCAGGTGACCATAAGTTAAGCCGCAGGTAATAATTCAGGTCATCCTTTGTTCTGTGTGCCACTACCTGCTGCGGGTGTGTATAAAAGACCTCTACCTTTTACGTTTCTGTCTCACTCTGTCTGAAGATGTAATATACGAAAGTACTCACTGTCGCTCCTTTCATTTCTCCTGTGGTTAGTTTGCATATATATATATATATATATATATATATATATATATATATATATATATATATATATATATATATATATATATATATATATATATATATATATATATATATATATATATATTACTGAAATTGTGAGAGTGTTCACGACTGAGGTTTGCTATATAATTTACGATAATTTATACGATAATTTTCCCCTTACTGCTGAAGTGGACGGTTGCAGGAAAAGTCTGGAATCTTTCCAGTGCTCTGCCTGTGAGCATGTGTGAGTGTGTGTGTGTGTGTGTGTGTGTGTGTGTGTGTGTGTGTGTGTAATTCACCGGGTCGGTCATGATCACTTGATGGTAGTGATCGTCAGCTTTTACCCTCCCGGAAGGGAGCTGAGAGCTCATATAATCCGATCTAAGGGCAAGGCTGTGATCTTCACACAAGCATACACCCGTCCCCTTGCTCAAGGGGGACAGTAACCACCCACTTCGTTAGTGAAACTTTCGCAACCTGAGCGAGGCGCGAACTCCCGTCCACCAGATGGCGAGCGAGAACGTTACCACTGAGCCAGCGAGCGGTTGTGTGTGTGTGTGTGTGTGTGTGTGTGTGTGTGTGTGTGTGTGTGTGTGTGTGTGTGTGTGTATGTGTGTGAGAGAGAGAGAGAGAGAGAGAGAGAGAGAGAGAGAGAGAGAGAGAAATTCACTTTCCAGAGCATAGTCAATTTGTGGTGGCAGATATAAATGAAAAAAAAAAAAAGGCCTAGCAAAAGTAAAGGAGTCCATACAGATGATTAACAATCTGTTTATTTTGAAAGGATTATCCTAAAGCTAGTATATAATATCCGTTGCCAGAACCATAAACAAATCTACACAACTGTACTGGAGTCACTCAACGGTGTACATAATCCCAGGTACCTTAAACACGAGAGACTAAATCTTTGAACATTCTCTCTCTCTCTCTCTCTCTCTCTCTCTCTCTCTCTCTCTCTCTCTCTCTCTCATGGTGTGAGGTTGGAGTAGGCACAATCCTCAGCGACTCAGTGCGTACCCAGCTTCTTTTTGATCCACTGTCTTGTGCTCTCATGACACTAATTGCTGGATGGCGGTCCACATGAGACTGGGTCCTGACTCACCACGCACAACATTGTCTCAGCTGGCAACATAATCTGACCTTATCTTGTACATTTTAACAACATATTCTCCAACGTATCGTGGCCCAGCCTTACCAAGCCTGACCAAGCCTAATTTAGCCCTAACTTGATGTAAACGAACGCAATCAACCTTGACCAACAATGACATGGCATGACCTATCTGAACCAAACTTACACTAACCTGGTCTAATAACCTAATCTACTCCCACCTATTCCAGCCTGTATCTGTATGTCCACCAGCATCTATATAAATTAAAAACAAGTGAATTGCAGGGCCAGAACTTTTCTTCGGAGAGATCTGAAGACTACAATTAACACTTTCCCCACGGTAGCGAAATACAGATACGGAAGGGGTCTATGGGAAAAGCAATACATGTGAAAGCCAGAGTGTTGGAATAGGTACGTATTCCCGGCTGGGGCAGGGAACAGTTTAAGGATTTAAATTTCATAAAATCAGACTTTAGTGATCTACCGGAAGACTCGCCGACATGTCGTAAAAATACCCCCGCTAATACCAGAACACCAGTTCTGTATGAGACAGCCCTAGCATGTATTCAATATGGATGGTGGGTGTTAGCGCCGAAGTGGGGACATGTACTCTGTAGAGGTGTATGGTATGTAGGATGACTACTGGGCCTTGGGAGCAGGCTGTAAAGCCTATGCCTTGAGTTGGACACATAAAAAAAAAAAAAAAGCATATGAAAGAACTACCCCTCAGCACCTACTGTAAATTCCCCCCACTGCATAAATTCGAATCTTACGCTAAAGGCACAAGCATCGCGAGCCTAGGACGAAATCTGTGTAAATTATAACAGAAGCAACAACTTTCATATCTCTAACTGTAAATCCAAATATTCCAATCCTAAATCCTCCTTCAAAAAATCATTCATTCATTCATCATCTAATCCAGTGTTTCCCAATGAGGAGCGTAGGAGCCCGGGTTAGGCAAGTTGGTTCTGACGTTTAAAATGAGAGTAACCAGCCTCACTCATCCCGGAGTGGCATTATATGAACAATAGACCCCAACCACCCCTTGGATATAAACCTGCACTGGCGCAATCCAATTGGAGCGCCTTAGATACCCACTAAACCACCAGGCGTCATAATTTGATGATATGGTTACCATCCAGCATGGCAAATGATTTCCTGGTGTACAGGCAACAGTTTGGCTTGTCACTCAGTGTAGAGTCACCCACAGACAGAAGGAAGAGGAAAGAATGAAGGAAAGAAAGACAGGAGAGGAAGGAATGAAAGAAAGAGGTATTCCGGTGGCACAGGCCCATTTTTTATCAAAATTTCGCAGTGTCTGCTAATAATCATTCTTTGCATTTTTCAGTACTCTAGACCATATTGTTAAAGAATCCATCTGGTGTAATGACCTCCTCTTGGCATTTTCAAACTTCAAGATGGCCGCCAAATCACGTTATTGACTTTAACTTTTGAAACAAACCACAAAGTACAATACCATTATTTTGGTGTCTAGGGTAGGGTTTGAGGGTCAAAAAATCCGTTTTTATTGTTCAGATAACCCTTTGATCACCCCATATTTTCAAATTCAAAGAAGGCAGCTCATATGGCCACCAAAATTAGTATTGTTACGTCCCAGTCCCCACACTGCCACAGGCTCCAACAGCAATAATACAGTACAGGAAGGACGTTGCCCAGTGACTTGTTCTTCTTATGGTCAGCCTTCAGGTGTGCAGTACACAAGATCAGCTGAGGCGAAAATAAACACTGGCTCCTTAAAGTTCACTGTCTTTATTTTCCAAATTCCACTTAATGCCTCCCAACTCCACTGTTCTCACAAGCACTGGAGCTATACACACTGTACTAACTGCTATTACACTTAATGCTTAACAACACTTCAAAGTTATTACACTTAATGCTTGACACTTCACTGTTTTCTCAAGTACCAATGATATACAATCTTCAATAACCCGTCACTGTTTGCCACTGTTTACACAAGTACCAAAAATATACAATCGTCACTGACACTGCACTGACACTGCTCTACACCAAACTGACCTGACACTTGACTAAACTCGTTCTAGTCTCTTATCCATCCTTATATAAACCTGCATTGTTCTAGAAAGGCGTACTTCTCAAACATTCTCGGGCGTGCTAGTCTTGTACTTGCCTCTAACAACAGTTACCAACTACGAGACATCAAAACATGCTAGAATTGTCTCATTACATAACACTCTAAATCATTTACCATACGAACTTAAACTAAATAATTTAACAAGCAATCACTTAAATAAAACATTATTGAGAAAAAGAGCATAAAAATTTATGAATGTTTAACTTATGAAATAACTACGCTCACAAACAGCAGACTAACTGGCAACTCTGACTCATACTGATGCCGGAACTTACGGTACGAGAAACGTTTCCAAGGTACGAGACTACCTAACTGTCAAATCTCCCTTCATAACAGTATAATTTGGGAGAAATTTATTGGCCCACAAACGGTACTAACCTCACCTTTGTCAATTCATTCAAGATATGGGTTGCACACCACCTTGACAATGCCAACATTTGCCTGGTATTGGACAGGTACTATGACTACTTTACTAAAAGCAGTACAAGAACAGCTCAGGCAGGCAAGGCGACTCCTACTCGAATTCACAAGCTGAGCATACATACTTCCCTGCCACCAAGGGATGCTGTCCTGAAATGTGCAACCAAAAAGGTACTTCTGAACCCCCTTATATGGGAACTCATAATGAATGACCTAGAATACCTTAGCAACAAGACAGCTGACCACTTCCTATTTGTGTCAGGAGTAGAGACAGTGCCAACTATGGTCCACAGAGGGAGAAAGAAGGCGGAGCTTCAGCTGTACTCGAATCATGAGGAGGATGACTCGTCAAGCATGCCCTCTGGAGCTGCGAAACTGAGGAGGCTCGTGTCTGCGTGATCTTAGATGGTTCGGATGTGTTTGCACTACCCTGTTACCATTACCATAAGTCTGGTTCCTCAGCTCCCCTGATGATGCAACCATCTCTCCAAGGTAGGGTTTGTGCTGACATTCCTGCAACAGTCAGGAAGCGGTCTACCCTCACCCTGCAAGTTCTGGCAATACACACCATCAGAGGCTGTGATATGGTAGCAGCTAGTTATGGCAATTGCAAGTCAAATGCTATTGCCACATTCAGAAAATGATTTGTCCTGGACTCCCTTGGTATGATCAATGCCCCTTGGGATGATGTGGAAAAGGAGGCAACCAAGTTCATGGCTGCTGCATATGGTGGATTAGGCACAACCATGAGTGAGTGCTGTTGGTGGCTGTGGGCACAAAGAATAGCTAAATCTTCCTGTGCACCAAAACCCTCTTCACTGGTGCCAACCACAGAGGTATTCATGCAAAATGCAAAACGAGCACACTTCCAAGTCACACAATGATAGGCTGCACCGAACTCAGAACTCCCTCCACTTGATCCAAGGGAATGTGGCGTGAAGTCAATGACATCAACAAGTCACTCTCTCCAATGACTCTAGCAGGAGGTTTTTGACTGGCACCTGATTATGTGCTGAAGCTAATTCACTGCGGTTGTGACTCAGAATCATCTTGCAGAAGGGAGAACTGTGGGTGCATGGGTCGCAAGGTACCATGTACAATATTTTGTGCTTGTGGGGATGGATCATCATGCCTGAACAAGCTCACAATTACCAATCCCACTAATGAAGATGAAGAAGAGGTCAGTGGTCTGCAGGTGGCAATTTGATTAAGGAATCATATTTAGAGAAGATTTCTGAAGTTCTAAAGTAGAATCATTCAATGTAGAATGTAGCTGTACTAGTAGTTATTTCATCTTGCATAATTCTCATTGTTTATTACAAATTATTTCAGTTTGTGCCTTGTCCCTTATTCTTATACAATCTGAACTCAGCAGTGAAGTTAATCCACCCAGCTCAATGCCAGTTTTTCTATTAAGCTTCATTTTAGATGCTCCTCATGGGCCACACAAACAGGTGGTACACAGGAAAGGGTCTGAGAAAGTCATCTTCAGTACAGATTGTTGATATTTATGAAGTGGAATCATAGTCATATAAACTTGTTATAGGTGCCCACACTAAAAGTGTGGAACGTGTTCGAGCAAGCAAGCGGGCAAGTCAGGCAGTGCTGAATATTGTCTCATGTGGCTCATCATCTTCTGATTTCCTGACCTGAAAATACTATAAAGAACTTATTAGATTACACCAATAATATTCCCTCACACTTCCTAAAACCAATACTCCTCTTGTATTAATTTTAGGTCTGGGGCCAAACAGTAGAAATAATTTGTTTTGAAAAGGCAAAACGTTGTTGCTCTCGGCAATTGTCGGAAAATACTGCTGCGCTACTCACGCAATGCCCATCTCAACAGTTACTTCAACAAACAAGGGATGAGGCTATGGCACACCTAATGTCTGACTTGGCTAGTATCTCTGACTGGGGTAAAAAGAATATGGTTGTTTTTAATGCATCTAAGACTCAGTTCTTACACCTATCAACCCGACAAAATCTTCCACAGGTATACCCACTAATGTTTAATAATATTCAGCTTAATCCTGCATCATCCTTGAACATGCTTGGGGTTTCATTTTCTCGGGACTTATCTTGGAAAGATCATATTACATCTCTTGTAAACTCTGCTTCCAAGAGATTGGGTGTGCTAAGCCGACTCTGCTCTTTCTTTACCCCTGCACAATTGTTGACTCTATACAGGGGTTTTATCCGCCCCTGTGTGGAGTACAACTCTCATGTGTGGGGAGGCTCCCCACATACAGCTCTTCTCAATAGGGTGGAGTCAAAGGCTTTTCGTCTCATTAACTCTCCTCCTCTTACTGACTCCCTTCAACCTCTGTCTCTTCGCCACACTGTTGCATCTTTATCTCTTTTCTATCGCTACTTTAATGGTCACTGCTCCTCTGAACTGTCTGCTTGCATTCCTCCACCTCTACGACGGGCGCGTAGCACCCGTCTGGCAGCAAACTCTCATTCCTTTTTTGTCCAACTCTCTAATGCAAGAGTTAACCGTTACTCCCAGTCTTTCATTTATGCAACAGGTCAACTCTGGAACTGTCTCCCTCTGTCTGTATTTCCTGCTGCCTATGATCTCCAGTCTTTCAAACGCAGTGTGTCCAGGCATCTCAAAATGATCGGATCTTGAATTTGTCTCTCTATTGTATTTTGTTTTTCTCTTGGAGGGAACTGTTTGCGGGCTCAGGGCCTTTGGTTCCTTCTTCCTCGCATAAAAAAAAAAAAAACTTAGACCGTTACTATTTGCGCAGCCGGCTGTTACGCTAATATGCCTTACAAAAAAATCTTTTCCTCGATTTACGGAAAAACTATTGGGAATTACGAGTTGTTTATGAAATGAAAATAATTGAGGATTTTTATGCTATTTCCAAATTGATGTCTATCTTTCTTGTAACTTCAAAATTGGCTGAGATATCCAAAAAAAGTTCGCTGCTGTACTACAGAGTTTTTGTCCCGACCTCTGCCCCCATTTCTTACTTATGCGATAAATCTTTTACTCAGGTACATGTATCGGGGGCCAAACTGTGACTAAATTTGGTGTTCGAGCGAGCGAAGCGAGCGAGAACAATGAAATGTTATACGGTATTAATTATATTTTTAATCATTTTTATTCAATGTATATGAAGGTAGCCATAATGATATTCCATAAATTTCACTTTGCCACCATTTATTACTGTTTGTAGTGTGGTAGGTGGGGGCACTCACCATCCACTCACTCAATGTAGTGCTGCTATCGGGTGTCTGCCCTGTCCTCTCCTCCATCCTTCATTCCTTCCATCTTCTGTCTTTCCTTCATTCTTTCCTCGTCCTTCTGCCTACGGGTGACTTTACACTCCCTCTTCTGACTTTCATTCCTTCATTCTTTCCTCTTCCTTCTGCCTGTGGGTGACTCTACACTGAGTGACAAGCCAAATGGTTTCCTGTACACCAGGAAACCATTTACTACGCTGGGTGGTAGCCATATAACCAAATTTTGACGCCTGGTGGTTTAGTGGGTAATTATTGTGCTCCAATCGGATGGAGCCGGTGAAGGTTTATATCCAAGGGATGGTTGGGGTTTATTGCTCACGTAATGCCACTCAGGGATGAGTGAGGCTGGTCACTCTCATCTTAAATGTCAGGACCAACTGCCTAGCCCCAGGCTCCAACGCTTCTCATGGGGCAATGTAGGATTGGATGATGGATGGATGGATGGATGTAGTTCTTGCCTTATTCTTTGTATTTTGTACTCTGCTACTGAGCCATAGGCAAATCTATTTGACACAATGATAATTTTTCTATTAAGATTTAATTTATGCATTTCTCTCGGTTTATGTAGTTGTGCAAATATCTGAACATCAGAAATGGATTCCCTGGCCACCCAAATCCTTCCCTAGACACCAAAATAATGGTTCTAAGTTGTTCAGTTCAAAAGTTAGAGCCAATAATGTGGTTTGTCGGCCATCTTGGCGGCCATCCTGAGTTTTGAAAATGCCAAGCTTAATTATTCATTGCACCTGATGGATTCTTGAACTACATGTTCTAGATTACTGAAAAATGCAAGGAAATGAATGTTACCAGACACTGCGAGGTTTGACTCCTCTTTCACCAAACTAAAGAAAGGGCAGGCACCCAAGAGCAGCACTCCATAGAGTAAGTGGATGGTGAGTGCCCCCATCTGCCACCAAATAATTTAGTTATTAAAGGCAATACCTCAGTCGGCCCGAGCAGAACTAGAATCCTTGCACATCATTGCCGACACCGTTAATGAACGTACGAATATGCGAACACATGGCAATTGCAATAATATAGTGGTCAACTTAAATGAAAAAATAAATAGCAGCAATTTATCGAAAAATATAAAAATATCCTTAAGTCCAAAAACCCACTACCAGCAATCCATGCAGTTTGCAAAATCACAATGGAATCATCCCCAGCATGAAGGAATAAGCAAATAGCCTTTTATACCACTGGGCATCATTACGCCACGTAATCGCGAACCTGCAAAAACAGAGCATCACAAAAAAGGAAAAAAAGTAAACAGAAAAAAAATACATAAAGAAACACAACGCGCTGTCCATTCACCGCATAGCCAGTTCAACAAATGATAAAAAAAAAAAAAAACTCTAAGGCAGCAAAACCAGACCAGATTTCCAGCCTCTACATTAAACCACCAGAACCTCGTAACCGTATATACCCTTACCAAAATTTTCAACTTTTCCTGGACTCACAGTCAATTCCATGATATGTGGGAGCGCAATCATTAGTCCTGTTTAAGTCAGGAAAGCCTTCCAAAAGTCTGTTAATGTATAGGTCTGTATCAGTGTTTTGTGCATCATGCAAAATCGTAGAAAGATAAATCGTAATAAACATCGTCACTTATATCCTACCCCCCCCCCCTTCTCTCTCTCTCATTTTCCCGACATGAATTTCTACCAAAGCATCCACCACACACCTAGTCATGCTCATTCAGGTCATCCTAGACAACTGTAACAAGACACAGCCCCCATTAAAAAAATGTTTTCAACAACAGACTTAAATATGTTTTTATAAGGTGCCAAAAAATACATTAATCAACAAAAATCTTTTATGCAAGTGAAAAATATACCGATAAAAATGGCTGGCCAACTTCCTCCCAGGCTGTCGAGTCCAGGCACTCAACGGAAACGAAAGCCCCAAGTTTTGATTATATCCAAAGGTAACTCACAGTCCTTTCGCCATGCCTTTTTAACAGTTTCTTCCACGGCCTGCCATTATCACAGCCTTTACTAACAACGTTTTTGTGATTGCATACCAGTATCTTTACAACACTCTTACAGCTCAACAAGCAGTGGAGTCAAAAGCTTTTCGTCTCAGTAACTCTCCTTCTCTTACTGGCTCCCTTCAACCTCTGTCTCCTCGCTGCACTGTTGCATCTTTATCTATTTTCTGTCGCTACTTCAATGGTCAATGCTCCTTTAAACTGTCTGCTTGCATACCTCCGCCACCACGGCGGGCACGTAGCACCCGTCTAGCAACAAACTCTCATCCCTTTTCTGTCCAACTCTCTAATGCAAGAGGTAACCGCTACTCCCAGTCCTTCATGTATGCAACAGGTCAACTCTGGAACTGTCTCCCTCTGTCTGTTTTTCCTACTGCCTACGATCTCCAGTCTTTCAAACGCAATGTGTCAAGGCACTTCGAAGTGAATGGATCTTGAATTTCCCTCTCCGTTGTCTTGCTTTTGTTTTTTTCTTGAAGGGAGCAGTTTGCAGGCCCCTGGTCTTTAGCTCCTTCACCCTTGCATAAAAAAAAAAAAAAAAAAACTGCT
The DNA here is from genome assembly GCF_032717465.1 of Coenobita brevimanus. Taxonomy (NCBI): domain Eukaryota; kingdom Metazoa; phylum Arthropoda; class Malacostraca; order Decapoda; family Coenobitidae; genus Coenobita; species Coenobita brevimanus. The sequence goes on from NC_137062.1 coordinate 29,125,922, forward strand.
CCTCCAATACCTACACTCTCTGGAACACCAACACGGCACCACACTAATACGCCGTCGCACTACCACACCATCTATCAGATCAACCACATTACCACACCAACACAACATCACAGCAGCACTCTACCACAACAACACATCAATACATCAGGTGACCCCACTACCACACCACCACACTACATTACCACACCACCACACTACCACACCACAGAACTACACCAGAACACTTCCACACTACAACATTACCTCACCAGCACACAACCACACCACAACACTAACATACCACCACAGTACCACACCGCCACACCACATTACCACGCCATCCCACCATATGACCACGCCACCACACAACCACACCATCACACCACATTACCACACCACCACACTACCACACCTCAACACTGCCACACCACAACACTGCCATACCACCACACCACCACACTACCACACCACCACACTACCACACCACAACACTACCACACCACAACACTACCACACCACAACACTATTACACCACCACACCACCACGCCACCACACCACCACACCACCACGCCACCACACCACCACACAACCACACCACACCACCACACCGTCACACCATCACACCATAACACTACCACACCACCACACTACCACACCACCATACCACCACACCAACACGATATGGGTGTTTGGGTGTATAGATGCTTGGCTCGTCCACTGTCTCCATGACGCTCAAAACAAGAATAACAATAACAATAACGACAACAACAGCGACAACAACAGCAACTGCCGCTGCTACTACTTAAAACCTTGTCCTTCAGCTCAGTTTCCTTCTTCTCCTCCTCCTCCTCCTTGTACAACAACAACAACTACTACTACAGCTACTACTACCTCTATTAACTGTTACTACTACTACTACTAAGGCACTTGCTGACTTTGCATTCCGGACAAGAGGAGACTCGATTAATAAGCCAGATAATGCACCAGCTGCAAGTTGTATACCTAGGAGATTTATCCTGCGGTAATTTATAGTATGGAAAATGTAACACATGAAAACATAATTCAGATCAACATCACAAACTGATAGAGGACCTACTAGACCCACAATCAGCTTACTGTTGTACATACCTGAAATGAACTACTATAACACTTTCATAATGAACAGATTAAACAAAAACCATTCATTATCATCAACAAAGCACACACAAAAAAGTTAGGTTTTACTCCTTCTTGAGCCTTTTTATAGTTTATTTTAAACTTCTGTGATTGTGCCGACGCAAACCATGTCATATATGTAAATAACATGCATGAGAATACTGAAGTGTAATGTTAAAAACAAGTAACAATGGAAAGGGTGGGACGAAGTCTCCTATGCCAAGGAGAGTGCGGCTCGATGGAACTTCGCAGTATTTCGTCAATAAACATTTACCTGCGTGTGTAGGGATGAATTAGTTGGCAAGTTCCTCCAAAGGTTGGTAGTTACTGACGTGGGTGCTTCCAAAAATCACCATCATGCATTCGAGAGTTAGTTCAGGCAACACACTGGTATACAAAGCATCATAATACGAAGGTTTCTTTGAAACTCTTGGAAGCAATCGAGCACACACCCCTCTCCCGCGTCTGCCTAGGCGACACTGACTTTCCTGTCTTCCTGGCTTCCCGCTCTTCGCACAGGTGAGTACAACGCTTGCTCGGGGGCCTCGCCGCTTTTGTACAGGTTAGCTGACACATACGAGTAACTGGATTATTTCTTTTAATATTCAGCAAAACATGACTTGGAAAGGAATTATACGAAATAATCACAAAAAGCTATTTTATATTACTGGCCGACTCCTGAGGGTCACGCTGGAAAGGAAGGTTGTGATGGCGATGACTGTTTACAATAATGACCCTCGTGCAGTCCATAGATATAAATCTTATCTTTTTTTTTGTGTGTGAACGACTTTTTGGTAGAAAAGATCTTGGTAATAGTCAAAATCAAATTGAAATAATATAAGGAAATCCAATAACACTGTTACACCGGCGTGCAAAAGGGCTAGTGCATTATGGGTTTGGTCCGATTTGTTTGTCGATCTTTCCTGTCTATTTGTCTGTCCGTCTATGGAAAACTATGAGATGGAACTGCACGCTTATTGACTGAAAAACATCGGAGTTCGGAGGGGAAAATAGGTAATTTGTCACAGGCGAAGGGCAAGATCGCCTTAAACATTCTATCCGAGTTTGACCAAACTTGGTGGATGTATTACGGGATAGGAGTAGGTGAATCTATTCAGTTTGGGGAAAAATATGCCAAAGGTAAGGGTCAGAGAGCAATTTAAAAAATTCGATCCTTTAACTCAAATAGGTTCTGTTCTGTCTGGAGCAAAGTTAGCGCAATAGTACTAATTGTACAAGTCTGTTTTTGTGTTTTACTTGTTCCATTATTCTCGTTTTTTTTCTCTCTCTCCTTGACAAAACTATGCACTTGGGCCCAAATAATCGAAACACCTCGTAGCTATGAGATCGATGAGGCAATAAGCAGTCCGTAAGAGATTAGACTAACGAGATGCTAACGAGTTTAGTTCCAGCCCACAATCAAAACATTGGTAGGGTGATCATAGCCACATCGTAACGCATTTCTTTACACCGCAAATAGGTGCGTGAGAGCTTTATAACCTCACCCATATCATTAGCTGTTTTTCCTCAACCAATCACAGGCTTCGTTCAAGCCGCTTTGGGAGAGCAAGTCATTAAATAAGCTGTTGATATCAGCTGGGTCAATATAACGGCAGCGTCTGGTTGCCATACACATATATATATATATATATATATATATATATATATATATATATATATATATATATATATATATATATATATATATATATATATATATATATATATATATATATATATATATATATATATATATATATATATATATATATATATATATACTGTATATATATATATATATATATATATATATATATATATATATATATATATATATATATATATATACACATATATATATTTTTTATTTAATGTGAGTAAGAAGGAACCAAAGACTAGGATCCCGCAAACTGCTCCTTCCAAGAAAAAAAAATCAAAAGAGAGCCAAACTAAACATCTGTTCATTTCGAGATGCCTGGACACACTGCATTTGAAAGACTGGAGATCATAGGAAGTAGGAAATACAGACAGAGGGAGACAGTTCCAGAGTTGATCCGTTGCATAAATGAAGGACTGGGAGTAACGGATAACTCTTGCATTAGAGAGTTGGACAGAAAAGAGATGAGAGTTTGTTGCTAGACATGTGCTATGCACCCGTCGCAGAGGTGAAGGAATGCAAGCAGACAGTTCAGAGGAGCAGTGACCATGGAAGTAGCGATAGAAAAGAGATAAAGAGGCAAGAGTGCGGCGAAGAGACAGAGATTGAAGGGAGCCAGTAAGAAGAGGAGAGTTAACGAGATCAAAAGCCTTTGACTCCACCCTATTGAGAAGAGCTGTATGCGGGGAGCCTCCCCACACATAAAAGTTGTAGTCTGCACAGGGGCAAATAAAACTGCAGGGGTAAAGAAGGAACGAAGTCAGCTTAGCACACCAATCTCTTGGAAGTTGATTTTACAAGTGATGTAATATGATCTTTCCAAGATAAATCCCAAGCATGGTCAAGGATGATGCAGGCTTGGCCTGCATATTATTAAACAATAGTAGGTACTCCCGTGGAAGATTCTGTCGGGTTGATAGGTGTAAAAACTGGGTCTTGATGCATTAAAAACAAGATTATCTTTACCCCAGTCAGAGATACGAGCCAAGTCAGACATTAGGTGTACCATTGCCTCATCTCCTGTTTGTTGATGTAACTGCTGGGATGGACGTTGCGGGAACTGAATGAAAAGGTGAAGGGTGGAATCATCACTGCACGAGTGGATAGGGTTAGCTGCACGGCTCAGAAGATCATTGATGAATTAAAGGAAGAGAGTCGGTGATAGGACAGAGCCCTGAGGAACACAGTTGTTGATAGACCTAGGAGAAGAACGATGGCTGTCTACAACAGCAGCTATAGAACGACCAGAAAGGAAGCTGTAGATGAAGGCACAGATAGAAGGATAGAAACCGTAAGAGGGTAGTTTGCAAATTAAAGATTTATGCCGACTCGATCGAAAGCTTTTGAGATATCAAGTGCAATGGCAAAGCTTTCAACAAAGTCCCGAAAGAAGCATGATGACCAGGAGTTTGAATGGTAGACGAGAAGATCGCCAGTGGAGCGTCCCTGACGAAACCCATACTGACGATCAGAAAGAAGGTTGTGATAGGAAAGATGCTTTAGGATTTTTTTTGTCAAGAATAGACTCGAAAACTTTTGAGACACAGGATGTTATAGCAATTGGGCGATATTAAGAGGGTTGGGAATGGTCACCCTTCTTTGGGACTGGCTGAATGAGAGCAAACTTCCAGCAAGAAGGAAAGGTTCAAGTTGACAGACAAAGGCGAAAGAGTTTACCTAGACAGGGTATATGCACAGAAACACAGTTCTTGAGGACAACAGGAGGGACCCCATCAGGCCCATATGCCTTGTTAGTACTGAGGCCAGTGATGGCAGAAAATACATCAGCTGAAGAAATTTTAATGTCAGCCATGAGGAAGTGTGAGGGGGGAAGTGATGGAGGAACAGCACCGGAATCATCTAAGGTGGAACTGGAGGAGAAAGTCTGATCGAAGAGATCTGCTTTATCAGTAGAAGAAATATTTCAGAACCATCAGAGTAGAAAAGAGGAGGGAAGGATGATGAGGTAAAGTTTTTAGAAAAGTTTTTGGCAAGGTGCCAGAAGGAGCAAGAAGAATTCGAGTCGGAGAGTTGAGAGCATTTAGTACAGATGAAATTATTTTTAGCAGAGCAAAGAACAAATTTATCACGATTCTGGGCAGAAACATAAAAAAGATGTGATTCAGGGATGGGTTGGCTCTGGTACCTTTTATAGGCCCTTTCTCTGTTGCGGACAGCATTAGAATAAGCATGATTAAACCAAGGCTTTCTTGCATTAGTCAAAGGATATGAGCAAGGAATGTATGTTTCCATGCCCAAGAGAATAACCTCCATAATGTGCAAGGCACACTCAGATGGCTCCCAGTCATGGAAGCAATAATCATTCCAGGTAAAATCAAAGAAGTACTGTCTGAGGGCCTCTGGATCTGCAGCTCCAAAGTGCCACAGACGACATTTCTTTGGAGGGTCCTCAGGCTGTACCGGAGTGATAAGACAGGTTAAGGTAATAAGATCGTAATCAGAGGAGCCCAATGGAGAGGAAAGATTAACAGCGTAAGCAGAAGGATTAGTTGTAAGGAAGGGGTCAAGTATGTCAGAGCTCTCTCCAAGGCGGTCAGGGATATGGGAAGGATGCTGTATAAGCTGCTCTAGGTCATTAAGTATAGAAAAGATGTAGGCTTCTTCACCAGGTGGATCAATCAAAGGAGAGAAGAGCCAAAGGTGGTGGTGAGCATTGAAATCTCCTAGAATGGAGATTTCAGAGAAAGGAGAAATGAATAGAATGTGTTCCATCGTAGAAGTAAGATAATCAAAGAATTTTTGATAGTCAGTAGAATTAGGGGCTAAGTAAACATCACAGATATATTTAGTCAGAGAATAACAGGAGAGCTGAAGCCAGAGAGTAGAGAATTCAGAAGAATCAAGTTCAGGAACACGAGAGCAAGTTGAGTCATTGCATACATATACACAACAGCCACCTTTGGCTTTGAAATGAGTATAGAGAAAGTAGGAGGATACAGAAAAGGGTTTGCTGTCAGTTGCCTCAGACAGCTGAGTCTCGGTATGGAAGAGAAGGTGAGGTTTAGAGGAGGAGAGGTGATGTTCAACAGAGAGAAAGTTAGAGGAAAGGCCGCGAATGTTGCAGAAATGAAGAAGTGAGTCAGACAGTGGTTCCAGGCAGCTCTTAGAGTCGTCACTGGGAGAGGGGAAGATGGTGCGGGCATTTATGGTCCCCCCCCTGGGGACTCCGAGGCATCAGTATCATGCGCCATTTTTAATTTTTCAATTTTAAATGGAAGCGTAGTGTGTACTGTGCATATAGTTTGGTGCTAACAGTTAGAGAAACATGTATTAGGGAGCATGCTGGCCTACTCTCTGTGTTAACACTTTGCTCAACATCCACGTTAAATACGCTCTGTATACATGTCGTACAGTACAGACGCTACATAAACGCCACACAAGCAATATACATGCCATACACGTTATATACAGATCATGCGGGCTATAAATATGCTATATATACACACCATACTCGATATGTACACGATATGCATAATATATCTATGGTAAACATCTTAAATACTATATTTTACACCCCATGCACACTGCACCATACACACTCCACATTTACTCATCCATTCAAACACATTCATTCGCATCTTAGCCCCAAAGGGGAGAAGGGACAGATCCTCACCGCACCACACCGCACGAGGGTCAACTGCACAGTGCAATCAGTGACATCCGCGGCAGGGCCCGACAGCAGAGCTGGGTTACCCCTGCCACATCATAATAGACCCATCCCCTTACCTGCACCTGACCTGACTAGCTGATCAGACCGAATGCGGGAGAATATCCCCTCAGGGCTGCGTCATCATTTATTCATTCACAATTTCTCTCCATTTATTTCTGTCACGCACAGCCACTCTTCCTTGCTCAACAGACATCCCTCTCGCATCCAGCACTCTCTTCACATTGTCCATCCATCCTATTCGTGGTCTCCCTCTCAGGCTTACACCTCTCACATCAGTTCTAGTTATCTTTCTCACCAATCCCTCATGATCCATTCTCTCCATATGCCCAAACCATCGCAACACCCTCTGGTCAACTCTACCAGCCATGTCCCAAACAACACCAGTTCTCCTTCGCACTTCATCATTTCGCACTCGATTCATACGCGTCACTCCACACGTACTCCTCAGACACCTCATCTCCATTACATTCAAACTTATCCTCTCTGCTACAACCATATTCCATGTTTCAGCCCCATATAACGCAGTCGGTACCACAACACCCTCATACAGCCTTCTCTTTACATCCATTCTAAGTGAACGACATTTAAACACTTTTTTCATTCCTCCCAGCACCTTACCTACTTCAGTTATTCTAAACTTCTCTTCTCCATATATTCTTCCATCCACAACAACATGTGACCCTAAATATTTAAAACACTTTACCTCCTCAAGCAACTCACCATTCAAAACTATATTCATCCCCCTACCATCTACCAACCTCGTACACTTCATCACTTTACTCTTATTCTCATTTACATTCATTTTCCTCCTTTCACACACCCTTCCAAACTCCTCTACCAACTGTCTCAATCTCTCCTCTGAATCAGCCACCAGTGCAGTATCATCTGCAAACAGCAGCTGCTTCAGATTCCACTCTCCACCATCAACATTCACCAGACTCAGACCTCCACCTAAAACTCTTGCAATCACCTCCCTTACAACACCATCCACAATAAACGACCAAGGTGACATCACACATCCCTGTCGCAGCCCCACTCTCACGGGAAACCAATCACTCACAGCATTTCCCACTCTTACACACGCTCTCCTATTTACAGACAAACTTTTCACCCTTTTTAGTAACCTACCATCAAGTCCATACAATCTTAAAACAGTCCACAAAGCCTCCCTATCAATTCTATCGTACACTTTCTCCAAATCCGTGAATGCCCAAAACACATCCTTGCCTTTCGCTAAATACTTTTTACACACTTGTCTCACAGCAAACACCTGATCCACGCATCCCCTCCCTCTCCTAAAGCCACACTGCTCATCACCAATCACTCCCTCTGTACCCTCTCTAACTCTCATAATTAACACTCTACCATACACCTCACCTACAACACTCAACAGACTTATACCCCTAAAGCTAGTACATTCATACTTATCACCCTTGCCTTTATACAACGGGACCACACAAGCACTTGCCCAGTCAATTGGCACCATACCTTTCACAAAGCACACATTCAACAATCTTACTAACCAGTCAATAATAGTCACTCCATCACCCTTCAGGCACTCCACAGCACACCCATCCATACCTGCAGCTTTCCCTGTTTTCATCTCCTTTACACCATACACAAAATACACCATATACCATACATGCCACAGACAATATCCAACTTATGCCATACTCATCGTACTCCATATTTGTCATACACCTTACATACTATATGCATCACACACACCATATACACCATACATACCATACACCATATGCACCACACACCATATGCGTATGCATCATTCAAACCATACACTGCAAAAATTATACATCATACATATTATACTCGCAATTCACCATAGTCTGTACACCATTCATTCTTCAACATATTGCCATACACCATTCACTATGGAACCCACTGTACGCAATGCAGTATACAACTTAAACTCTTCACAGTACAATATACCCCATATATTATACTCCTACTTATATTATATCCTGTACACTGATACAAGATGCATACAATACACCATACTGCACATTCTGCATTATATGCACTATAAACTGTGTAACCTAAGCTATGTTATGTGCATTATAAGCATTATATGGTATGCACACTGTAAGCAATATACGCCGTAAGGTTATGTACGTTAGGAAAAACATTATTAAGAGAAGAAATTAAATTATTACAGATAAACACGAGAGCTATTTCCGGGCTACAAGGTCCACTAAAATGGCTCTTACCTTCCCTTAACTTACGAGGTCCATTTCCGAGCAAGTTTGGCGACGTCTGCATTTTGACTATTGATCGCAATGGTCGTTATGATCCCCGTGTTTGACCAAACACGGGGATCATAACTTCCGAGACTTGTGGGAAGAAACTACCTCGCATCTGCCTTCGATTATCCGGGTCTTGGCCGGTAGAATGTGTGGCGGCCCAGGCTTGACTGCCTCGGCTGATCATTAAATTGTGTGCCCTGTCCTGGCTGCATAACGCTGTCAGCAACCCCATTCAGTCCATGCATTGTGCGTTCCTTAGTCGCCTTGTTGCTCCATGACATACCAAATGTGCATGGAGAGGCATTTCGTCCCTACATTGTTGGATGATGCATTACAGCAGGTGTTTGTGAATGCTGGCTAGGGATGTAATTGAGTATGTAATTCGATGTACTTCTTTGGACAGCTTTAAGTGTTACGTAAATCGTTAACTTCTGTCCAGTTTTTAACTCTCATTTTATCACGGTTTTAGTAGTGTCAACCTTTCACTTTCGCCGATTCTGTGCTGTCAAAAATCGCTTATGATCTCTTGTACCTTTCTTGCACTATTCCGAAAGTGGGATGCACTGTGCAGAATAAGCAGCAAAAACCGGTTCCTATCCAGAGCATGAGTGAGATCACGATTATACCGGTATTTGATTATCTCTCTCTCTCTCTCTCTCTCTCTCTCTCTCTCTCTCTCTCCAGGATAACTTCTGTTTTAGCAAAGTGTAGACTGCCATATAGGATTTGAAGAGTATTGTGCAGCAATTTCAGAAACCAGCCAAAGACTCTGAAGCACTTGCCGATGTCAGATATTGCCAAACAAGGCCCTCAAATAAAAGAATGAAGAAGAAGAAGAAGAAGAAGAAGAAGAAGGAGGAGGAGGAGGAGGAGGAGGAGGTACTATAATTAATGAATCTACTGGATAATACTGATTTTTTGTAACCAATATGCACGATGATATTTTGATCCGGTTTCTGAGAGTTTGTAAATATCGTCCAATTTTCGAGGAAATATTGGCAAATAACGACAAAATATTGAATATAAAGTGGGATTGTTTTGGCAGTAGCGCCGAGTTTCCAATATATACGACCAGGCCGAAACATTATGACTGCCACATGTACATTACCGTAATTTATTGTTCTTTAAAATTTATTTTAATGTATTCATAATGAATTTACTTTGATTTGCACCATCTCTCTCTCTCTCTCTCTCTCTCTCTCTCTCTCTCTCTCTCTACCTACCTACCTACCTATCTATCTATCTATCTATTAATTAATCGATCTATCTCTAAAGATGGTTAAAGTTGTGTGATGGAGAAAGGATATTGATGGCTTAAGGGATTTGTGACTGACTGTGTTTCCCATTTCACTGGACATGCTCATATTTATCCCACCTTCTTAACCTTTCTGTTGCTGTGCCTGGATCCAGTCTCACTCCGTCTTTAATGGGAAAAACCAATGGATGGTGATGACAGCGATGACGATGGTGGTGTTGCTGATGACGATTATGCTATTTTGTCTGTCGTAAAGTGTTTTTAATTTGTTTTCCTATCATTTAGCGTTAGAATTAATCACCCCTACAAGAGCACACCAATATTCGTGCATTTCAAGTTTCTGTCTGCTAAAGCTCTACCTTCACATTTTATCAGACCCAGGGTTTAGCAATACTACGGATTTTTTAAATTGTTTTTACATTTCAGAAAGGGGTACAGTTTAGTTTCTTCCATATTTCGTTTCGAGGTTGTTGGTGTTGTCATTCTTCTTAACAATACCCGTGTCCACACCCCAATGCTTTATTTCTTGGTCGATTGACCTAAAACTAAGAATATACTGTACGTACTAACTGCACCCCACTGGGAGGTTTGAGAAATATACAGTTATTACTTGCGAGCGAGTGGTGTTTACTCCCATTTATGTCTGGAAATGAGCAACCCAGCCAGGCCAGGCCGGCTCGACTCGACCGTCATGCCAAGCAGAAACTAATAACTTTACCCTTATGTGAAAGAGAGTTGAAATTCTTTCTACACGTGATACATTCAATCAATAAATTTTGCTATCAACTAAAATCTCACCCATGAAGACGTATAAACCCCTTGGAATCTCGAGATTTCTAAGGATGTGTTCTTTTCTAATCTGTGAGTGCCTTAGTTACGAAATCAAAGTAAAGAAGATTTTCCATCATAACACTGTTTTTTTTTTTTTTTTGTTTGTTTTTTGGCATCATCTCGAGTATATCAGAGGGAAAATTGTGATAACATGGCGCCCGCTCGCTCGTCACAGGCTCACATAGAGCATTTTATTGGTATCAGCTTCATAAAGATATTCAACATAAGGGTTCAGAGTGTGGAAATTATAGTAAAAACTATATGAACAATAAAACAACAATCATCATACTAAGCAGGAAAAAGAGCTCTGTCAAACCAGGTTATCATTAATAAACCCTAATCAGGGAGTAAAGGACAACAAAGAGAGGTCCACTGTGTGAGACTGTGTGTGTGGATAATGGATCGTGGATAATGAGTAATGACGGAGGTAGATCGTCTCGTTTTGATTTCACGGTAAAAATGATAAAAAAGCGTCTGGGAGGAAACCACGATTGACGCTGTCAAAAATGAAAATGAATAGAAAGGATTGTTCGGGTCATTTTTCTGCATCATACATGCACAGTTTCAAAGTACAGTTGGCCTACTGGTCTGAATAAGTTCATACGACAAGATAACAGCAAGAGCCTACAGTTTAAGGTATTTATATATATCTTTATTTTTTCCGGCATGAATGGCAGTATCACAGTTTCAGAAAAAAATAAATGTTAAAGCTGGATGAATGACATTTAATAACACATCCTTTTTCAGCCACAATATATAGGTTATCCTATCTGGATATCTCAGTAAGCCAGGCCAACTTTCCCCGGCGCCTGTTATCGTACGGCTGGCTGGGCTGTAGGCTATCATTTACCATCTGACCACGGAGCTGCCAAGATCTCATAACTTATCAGAACATTCATCGCATAATATAAGAATGATTTAGTACGTGTAGATCTGCAGTTATTTGTGCTACATAATTTTCCCTTACACCACTATACTCGTGAATGTTTTGTTTATGGAAAATAATTTTCAAAAGGTATAGAGCGGCTACAGTAATAAAATTAGAGTGAGAATAAGTAGAGGAATGGCTGAAAAATGTTTATACCACTTTTTACTTATCATTGATTTTTACAGCAACTATCGAATCAGTTCAAGAATTAAGTAAGAATTCTCAGAAAGAATTTAATAATCTTGATTACCATGGTCACTTCAAAATCTATGAAAAATATGGCAGATCTGACCCAGCAGACATGATTGTGTTGGATCAGAACCGTTTCGATGTTGGCTTGTGATGGCACGTGGTGTCAGAATGGTATAGGCAAGCCAGATGACTTGAATCATCCCAATGCAAGTGCCGACAACCGTTTGCACATAGATCCATATTCGGTTCTGTTCTGGCCCAACATCATGTCTGTATCGGAAGCCAGTTATCAAACCACAACAGGTTTGCCAGCATTGTTTGTTCCATTCACTCGGGACTTATCTTGGAAAAATCATATTACATCTTTTGTAAAATCTGCTTCCAAGAGATTAGGTGTGCTAAGCCGACTCCGTACCTTCTTTACCCCTGCACAGTTGTTGACTTTATACACGGATTTTATTCGCCCCTGTTTAGAGTACAACTCTCATGTGTGGGGAGGCTCCCCACATATAGCTCTTCTCAATAGGGTGGAGTCAAAGGGTTTTTGTCTCATCAACTATCCTCCTCATACTGGCTCCCTTCAACCTCTGTCTCTTCGTTGCACTGTTGCATCTTTATCTCTTTTTCTATCGCTACTTCGATGGTCACTGCTCCTCTGAACTGTCTGCTTGCATCCCTCCACCTCTGTGACGAGTGTGTAGCACCCGTCTAGTAAGAAATTCTCATCCCTTTTCTGTCCAACTCTCTAATGCAAGAGTTAACCGTTACTCCCAGTCTTTCATTTATGCAACAGGTCAACTCTGGAACAGTCTCCCTCTGTCTGTATTTCCTACTTCCTATGATCTCCAGTCTTTTAAACGCAGTGTGTCCAGGCATCTCGAAATGAACGGATCTTGAATTTGTCTCTTTTGTATTGTTTTTGTTTTTTCTTGGAAGGAGCGGTTTGCAGGCTCCTGGCCTTTGGTTCCTTCTTTCTTGCATAAAAAAAAAATGCATGAGAAAGTACTGTTTCAATGCAGGCACTCCGACCTTTAATATATAAGATCAATGATGCACACTCTGGCTTCCGATGTTGGTCCGACTTATATCAATTATCTGTTTGCACCCCGGGATGTATCGGTACAATACAGGATTCATAATGGGCCAATGATGGGAGCCTTAATCGTGTCTTAATCGGGTGTAAGTAATCGGACCATTTTACAAGTGTCTGGATAGCTCGAAATTAACAGATCTTGAATTTGACTTTTTCTTCCTTTGAGGGAATAACATTGTAAACTTTTATCCTTTAACCCTTAGCCGCTGGGGGGTTCCCGGTATCATATGCACAGAGTGACTTTATCCTGGAAGTTACCGTTCCCTTCTCTGTTAAGCCTAAATTAACCTAACCTAACCAAACCTAACTTAACCTTAACCTAACCTTATCCTAGATCAACCTGACCTAAATAAACCTAAAATAAGTTAATTTTAATTCACGAAATGACTAATTTCACACTCTGCCTGTAACGTACATATATATCTATATTATGTATATCCATATATCGACCTACAGGTCGATAAGACATCCAACTATCTTCGTGACACATGTATTTCATATAGTGTTGTTGATAAATGGCACAAAATTTGAGAGAACATGCGAATACTTTCAAAATAGAAGCTAAACGGCCACTCAGTGCATGCGCACTGGGCGAAACGGTTACTCCCAGCATAAGTCACTCCCATCATACGACACTAGCCGCCACACACTCCCCTCTACCGGCGATTTCCGAGATTTTGGAAAAAATACCCTTACTTCAAACCCTAAATCTGCCAAACTATAATAGCTAGAGAATCAAATACAGTAAAAGCTCATAAAGGTCACCAACTCTTCCTATTTCCAATGAAGGTATCTCGAGGTCTCTAGGTGGTCCCGTTGATGAGTAAGGATGAGCTGAACTAAGTCTACTAATACCAAGTCAGTTCACTTTTCCTCAGGGCGCAGGGAGGCGTGGCTTGTGTGTGACGTCAGTCGGCTTAAGTAACAGAAAATGTATAAAAGGGCAGACTCAAATTAAACATTTATAATAAGGGAAAACGAAGAAGAGGAAGAATTGCGGACTCGTATAACCGTATAACATAGTAGTAGGTTCCCTCACACCCCTACGCCTTCCCTCACACTCCCATACCTTCCCTTATACATTTCAGTCCCTTCCCTCACTTCGGACTGAAAATGTGTCATGAGCTTGAGAGTGCAGCATACATCCACTCACCACCATGGTCTGGCGTCAACTGAACTTCGGTTTCGTGCCAGCTGACGTCACTCCGATGCTCCGTCCCCTGCGCCAGCTGGGACCCGTTTTAGATGGAAGTGATCCGACTTAGTATTAGTAGACTTAGGAGCTGAAGACGAGTGGTTTTTCACGTTTTGGTGCTCGGCTCCGAGTGCGCGCCACTGGCCATGGCCTTGGCCCGGCTGGCTAGCGTTTGCAGCACTGACTAGAGTGGTGATTGTAACACTGCCCGTGCGTCATTGGATGAAATGCGGAAGATTCCACTTGTTTTTTCTACTCCTCCTTTCTCACCGCCATGAAAATGAGTCATCACCCCGTTCATATGGCTCACCCAAGGATTTACCGCCCGCTCCACCATGCCACCATCCCCGTAGGTGTGTGGGAAAGGAAATATCTCATCGTTTTTCTGTACTCACTTCTTCTGTAATCATATTTCTCTTTTACTAAGACACTTAGAACTGCACTTTACATCACGATTATTGGTAATTGCACGTTGACAAATAAATGCTGCTGCTGTTTCATGCCTTATCATAGAGTTTGAGGTAATTATTTGTACTGTAATTCAGACTGCTTTGTATAATCAGCGTTATAGTGAAAATCATATAAATGTTTTACACAACTAACATTATTTGTACTTCACATCACAGATACACTGATGCTCATATTTGGCGCAATCCCCCCGAGTACTGAGTGAAATAATATAGGTATAGCGAAGCAGGTATTGTTCTTTGTGGCCTGCTCACAGGTGGTTTTCTTTCAGGTAACGGGTAGGCAAACTTAAGGTATTTCCAATAATTTTCTAACCAATTTCCAGTAAACAGTATAAATTTCTGTACTGCACCTACTATAAATCATTTATATGCACTTGTAGAACTTATTATAAAGACTTTTATCTTAGCACTTACTATAAATCACTTATATCACACATTTCACTCATTTATGAAATTACACAAACTTGTGCATTGCTGTACACTATTTACTCCTCCCCACACACCTGCTCAGACTCATGCCCGGAGTGATACTCTGAGAGGCATTTAGGACATAGGGGGACCTTGCATTCTGCACATTGGTATGAGGTCTCTTTTCGTGCTGGGGGACGGCGTTTGGTTGTGCGGGAGACGTGGCACAGCCTGTATGCCAGATGACATACTGTGGTTCTCCCGATCTCCACCAGCTTGTGCCACCGGGAATACTCAGAATGGCTGAGCCTGTCCGCTGGAGCCGCTCCCCCCCGCCTAGCACCTGTCACCTGATCAGTTGAATATTGCTCAAGGAGTTCACGTGCCAGCTTTCTCTCAAACTCTCGTAGGGAGAGAGGTTTCCTAACAACCTCCTTGAACAATATGAAAATGTTCAGGACGGCGATATCAAGAATGTGTAAGAACACCTTCTTGTACCACCTGGAGGACTTAAGTAGGCAATCGACCTCACCAATTTGCATGTCCAATTTATCAACCAGCCGCATGTTGATATTGTAATCATTGACTGCATCTGGCTTTATCACGGGTTCTCTGGTCCAGTAGTCTGTTTTCCCATTTTCCTCCAAAACACCCATATGAACTGTTGACAACATGTTAACCTGTCTCATGTCATGCCAAAGAAGGGCTAACATGTTCCCACATTTCTTTGTCAGAAGGGCTTCTTTCTCAGTATTTGCCAGAAATACTGAGAAATTCTTTCTGTTGGCCTTAACAGTTCCACAGGACCCAGTATCATGGTCAAGCAAATACTTTGTCAATGCCGGGGCTGTGTAATAAATGTCGGTATACAGGATGTGGTGCCTGTTGAAATACCTTTCCATCAGCACTGTCACTACTGATGCAAAGAATCCATGAGGATCATCGCTAGATATATCAGCATTTGTTGCCGTGCAAGCTATTACATCCAGCACATACCAAGTTTTACATTCACAAAGCACAAAGAATTTGAGGCCAAATCTGTGATGCTTTGATGGCACATACTGAGTAAATGCCAGCCTGCCCCTGAATAACACCAGTGACTTAGCAATAACCACTTTCTGGAACGGATGGAAAACCCTAGAGAATGACTCCTTAAGCATGCTAAGGATTGGTCTTATTTTCCATAATCTGTTGTTCGGTGCAGGCCCGTAAATTCGATTGAAGTGTAGGAACCTCAGGATGGCCAGGTACCTCTCATGGGTCATGTACTTGCCGAAGACAGGTGTGCTAACGAGTTCATCCACCGACCAATAGTCGTGGAGCACATGTTTTCTTACGTGCGCCATCAGCATGGTCAGGGCGACCCACACAAACGTCTCCCCCACCTCAACAGGTATCCAATAACGCATGTGCGTGCTCTCACTGGCAGCCACGTCCAGCCAATGCACGCACATGGCCTGGTGGAACTTGATTCATCCACCAGGTACTGCATTATTGCAGTCGTGAAAATGGCTTTGAACAGACTGCTAATAGTCCAGGGCCTAGGAAGAAGCTCATCCTCTTGCACACCTGCACCCTCCTCATCAAATGCTGGCACAGACGGCTCAAAGCTGGCACCATCCTCTTACACAAATGTGTCTACTCTGCCCACACGTGGTAGAGCAGGCCATCTGGCAGTTGCACTACGTTTTCGTATCATTCGTGCATGACCACGTGCACAGCCTCGGGCAGGGGTGGGTGGAGAAGGCGAGGGAGAGGGAGAGGTGTGGGAAGCAGGGGAGTAAGAGGGTGATGACTCACCTGACACGAAACTTTCCATGGAGGATGCTCTGTGCTGTGTATTACCACGTGGCGCATGCCTTGGAAATACCACTCCAGAAGGGCCTGGCTGTGGAGATTCTGCCCTTAAGGTGGTAGGCTGAGGTGTGGGGGAGAGCTGGAGGATGATACATTGGCGAGCAGGTGGCAAGAGTGTGGGGGAAACGGCGCCGCAGCGTTTTTTCTTCAGATGACCGCCAGGTCCATGGCCACTTACCCGATGTCCTGGGTCATCTTGCGCCTCCTCATTGCCGACATCGTCACTCTTATAGGCTGTCCCTTCCTCCTGGAGAAGTCAGACAGCCCTCTCTGAAGTTGGAGAGCGAGTAGGGGTTGGAGGGCGAGAGAGCTCGCTCTCCACATGGTAGGTTCTCTTCTCCTCAGAGGACATACTCTCGCTGAGTGTGTGAGAGGATACAGTGTCATCAAGGGCACGTCCTATGACACTTTCTATTAGCCCTTTCCCTGGCACTAAGGGCTGAACTTTCACTGGGTTCGATGAGGCAATCGGCCCTTCACTTGGTGGGAGGGAATCAGACAATGTCAAGGAAGATGTCATGGCTCCTCATGCTACCACTGCCAAGTACAGACTGAACCGCACGACCGCGAGGTATCTGGGGGTCCTACCTACCCCGTAGGTATCACAGAAAATAGTCCCATGCTCAAACAGTGGCGGGAAGGTGAGTGTGGTACATCACGTCAGCTAGCGACCCTCAGCACCCTGAATCCTGTCTTGCATACATGTCAACCGGCGGATAGGGCTTAAATGATTCTTTAAAAAATAAAATAAAATAAAAGCAATCAGGATTCGAACTTTTGTCCTCTGAACGCCTACCCCATATGACAGCTGAAGTGAGTGGAGTCTCCCTTACCCAAATCACATACATCTATGAATGCACACTATGTCGCCAGCTCAGTATCGCCATATGTCCCAAATTGCTGCCAAATGATGGAATGCCTGAAATGAAACAAAATAAATTAACTGCCTGCTGTGGGGCTCAAACCCATGCCTCCAACACATCAGATATGTGCATCTTACCACTGAGCCATGGACGACCTCCATAGCCTGGTGTGGGACTAGAACCCATGCCTCCAACACATCTTGCCACTGAGCCACAGACGACCTCCACAGTCAATAGGGCAAATCTGACCATTTTATAGACCAAGTTATATATATTTTGTGTGTATACCAATGCGCCTTTAATATTACAAGTAATATTATCAATTATGATCTAGTAAGCTGAAAACTAGTTCGGTTCCACAAAAAACATTACAAAAAAATAAGCCTTTTGTTTTATAACAAGACAGTACCTGTGGAAAACTCCCGTCTCCGTCGAAGTTTCTATATTACACTGTATATAAAATATATTTCAATTATCCAGTATATGAAAATGATCTGTGATGGATGATGTATAATTATATCACTCAGTTGTTAGGTGCCTGCTTGGCGTGATCAGCAATACGTAGACTGGGACAACATTTTATTACCATTCTTGACCCAGTATTCGAAAAAAAAAAAGTTATATATCCATCCAGTACATGTTTTACATCAATAGGCCCATTTTATATATATATATACAGGTATATATATATATATATATATATATATATATATATATATATATATATATATATATATATATATATATATATATATATATACACTCAACTCTCCAACTCGAATTCTTCCCGCTCCTTCGGGGCACCTTGCTAAAAACCTTTCTAACAACTTTACCTCATCATCGTTCCCTCCGCTTTTCTACTATGATGGTTCTGTAGCTATTTCTTCTACTGATAAAGCAGATCTCTTCGCACAGACTTTCTCCTCCAATTCCACCTTAGACGATTCCGGTGCTGTTCCACCATCACTTCCCCCCTCTGACTTCCTCATGGCTGACATTAAAATGTCTTCAGCTGATGTATTTTCTGCCATCACTGGCCTCAGTACTAACAAGGCATATGGGCCTGATGGGGTCCCTCCTGTTGTTCTCAAGAACTGTGCTTCTGTGCTTACACCCTGCCTAGGTAAACTCTTTCGCCATTGTCTGTCAACTTGTACCTTTCCTTCTTACTGGAAGTTTGCTCTCATTCAGCCAGTCCCAAAGAAGGGTGACCACTCCCAACCCTCCAACTATCATCCAATTGCTTTAACGTCCTGTATTTCAAAAGTTTTCGAGTCAATTTTCAATAGAAAAATTTTAAGGCATCTTTCCTATCACAACCTTCTTTACAATCGTCAGTACGGGTTTCGTCAGGGATGCTCCACTGGCGATCTTCTCACCTACCTTTCAGACACCTGGTCATCCTCCTTTCGGGACTTTGGCGAATGCTTTGCCATTGCACTTGACATCTCAAAGGCTTTCGATCGAGTCTGGCATAAATCTTTAATTTCCAAATTGCCCTCCTATGGTTTCTATCCCTCTATCTGTGCCTTCATCGCTAGCTTCCTTTCTGGTCGTTCTATAGCCACTGTTGTAGACGGCCATCGTTCTTCTCCTAGATTTATCAACAGTGGTGTTCCTCAGGGCTCTGTCCTATCGCCAACTCTCTTCCTTTTTTTCATCAATGATCTTCTAAGCTGTACATCTAACCCTATCCACTCATACGCTGATGACTTCACCCTTCACCTTTCCATTCGGTTCCCGCAACGCCCATCTCAACAGTTACTTCAACAAACAAGGGATGAGGCTATGGCACACCTAATGTCTGACTTAGCTCGTATCTCTGACTGGAGTAAAAATAATATGGTTGTTTTTAATGCATCTAAGACTCAGTTCTTACACCTATCAACCCAACAAAATCTTCCACAGGTATACCCACTAATGTTTAATAATATTCAGCTTAATCCTGCATCATCCTTGAACATGCTTGGGGTTTCATTTACTCGGGACTTATCTTGGAAAGATCATATTACATCTCTTGTAAAATCTGCTTCCAAGAGATTAGGTGTGCTAAGCCGACTCCGCTCTTTCTTTACCCCTGCACAATTGTTGACTCTATACAGGGGTTTTATCCGCCCCTGTGTGGAGTACAACTCTCATGTGTGGGGAGGCTCCCCACATACAGCTCTTCTCAATAGGGTGGAGTCAAAGGCTTTTCATCTCATTAACTCTCCTCCTCTTACTGACTCCCTTCAACCTCTGTCCCTTCGCCGCACTGTTGCATCTTTATCTCTTTTCTATCTCTGCTTTAATGGTCACTGCTCCTCTGAACTGTCTGCTTGCATTCCTCCACCTCTACGACGGGCGCGTAGCACCCGTCTAGCAGCAAACTCTCATCCCTTTTCTGTCCAACTCTCTAATGCAAGAGTTAACCGTTACTCCCAGTCTTTCATTTATGCAAAAGGTCAACTCTGGAACTGCCTCCCTCTGTCTGTATTTCCTGCTGCCTATGATCTCCAGTCTTTCAAACGCAGTGTGTCCTGGCATCTCAAAATGATCGTATCTTGAATTTGGCTCTCTATTGTATTTTGTTTTTCTCTTGGAGGGAACTGTTACTGAGGGCTGATGGCCTTTGGTTCCTTTTTCCTCGCATAAAATATATATATATATATATATATATATATATATATATATATATATATATATATATATATATATATATATATATATATGTGTGTAGCCTATATATAACTATTGCTCCCAGGAATCGGTCCAATGTGTGGTTGCCGTTTCAGCCCAGTGTCGGAAAAAACTTTTTATTTATATATCGGCCCAACACAAGTTTTACATCAATTGGCCCGATGTAAACAGAATATTATGGCCAGGAATCGGTCCAGTGCATGGTTGCCGTTTACCCTTAGTTCCGTTATATGCCAGTGCTGGCCTATCATTTCAGTGTTTCCTAGTATGTTGATTCATGTAAATATGGACTGCTGTAGCAGACTTATTCATGACCATTACAGAACCATCTGTTAGCCAGCATTGGTTATATATCAGACCATTCAAGGCAAAATTGCATATCCGGTTTTCTTCTCATTTTACAAGTTGAGAGACCACCTTCGATTTACGTGAACTGAACTGACCATTAAGTCTTTGTTGAATAGTGATATTCAGCACAATACAAGGTGATTTAAAGGTGGTTTTGTTGCTTGGGAAAGGTTTGTGATAAGTCTGTTTACGTCTTGCGGCTCTCAGACATCTGCAGTTTATAATTTTTGGTTCTTCAAGCATGTCTGGTATATATTGCACACATAATTCTACTGGACAGACTGCCAAACCTGTATAGGAGCCAAATACTTAACAAGAAAGAAAGAAAGAAAAGAAAAAGGTTTAGCATAGAAGGGGAAAAAAAGTACAAACTACACAATATCAAGATTTATTTTACCACAGTAATAACGAAGCATCATTTGAACCACTAAGAAAACACGGAGTTTTGCTAAGTCAAATTTAGTGTCAAGAGTGTAGTTTGCCCTGTAAATATCGGGAAGATAGACATCAGTGGTACTGCGGGCGGTGGAAGGAAAGTCGGAAAAATAAAGGGAAAATCCAGTGAAAATTCACTGTTTCGGGTAATAATAATAATAATAATAATAACAATAAATAACCAATTGTTATTCAGAATAGTTATGATACAATGCATAATTTTCTAAATTTCAAGTGAAAATATAATATTTAAGATCATCGATCGCCAAACCATTTTTTGTTTCAATGTTCTTTATCTAAAATTAAATTAGCTTAAAAAGTGTAAATTATATATATATATATATATATATATATATATATATATATATATATATATATATATATATATATATATATATATATATATATATATATATATATTGTTACGGAACAGAGAGAGATAATGAACACTTCAAGTGAGAATACTAAAATCACTACTGTCCCGCAAAGTTCCAGGTTCAAAACAAAAGAGTTAGGTAAAATTACAAGTTAAAGTTTAACGCTTAAACTAACAACTAAACATTCAGGACTCATAAGGATAATGTAATGGCAAAACAGGTTACATATATGGTTAACTGCAATAGCCTCTATTAACACGAATTTAGCAAGAACAAATTTATCTAAGTCAGCCCTGATAAATGAGAGAACCGAATAATGGTCAGTTAAAGCAAGATATAATATTATAACAGATACAAAATATTACTAATACTGGGTGACATCAAAAACTTTACATGAATCAGAAAAACCTTACCAGGTCTACGAACCAACGCCCTAGGCCGTACAGTACAAGAAAAATGGTAACAACACTTATACTCAAATTATACAGCAGCTAGATGGCTGGAGACTTCCTGAGCACTCAGAATAATAATACACTATACAGGGGAGGACAGAGATGTGAACAAAATGAGGAGTAGATCTAACTGGCAATTAATGCAGAGATTGAGCTCATTATATAGGGGCCCGCAGAGCTTGATTCAACTTGTAAGAAGGACGCGCAAATGAAGCACAGAGAACGAAGAGTTGGCACTCCTGCTCTGAACAACAGAAAGAACGACTTACTCTACTATAAGGGGGAGAAGGGGGGAGTGAGGTAGAACACGCAAGCCTGGTCACTATGGAAGCCACGAGGCGAATCGTGATCAATTATGCAGCATACTGTACATTAGAATTATACAAAGGATGATGAAATCATAGGCTATGTAACACCTCCCCACAAAGAAAAAGAAATTTACAAAGGAAATTTCTTATTACTCTAAAACAATCTGTCTAAAGTCTAGATAAGCAATCTGCAATAACATTTTCTTTCCCCTTGACATGTTGTATGTCTAATGAATACTCCTGAATAAGTAGACTCCATCTTGTTAATCTCTGATTTTTATCTTTAAACTTACTAAGGAATTTCAGTGGGTTATGATCGGTATAAACGACTATGGGGTCAAAACCAGAACACAAATAAAATGAAAAATGCTGTAAACCCAAGATCAAGGCCAAAAGCTCTTTCTCAATAGTTGAGTAGTTCTTTTGAGGTGGAGTGAACTTCTTGCTGTAAAAAGATACAGGGTGTTCAATACCCTGATCATCCTCTTGCAGCAAAACAGCCCCAGCTCCTGTATCACTTGTGTCAACAGCCATCTTAAAAGGCTTAGCAACATTTGGAGTAGCGAGCACTGGCTGACTTAATAGGATAGCTTTAAGATTACTGAAAGAGGATTCACAGTTATCGGTCCAGACAAAATTAACTCCCTTTTTCAGTAGGTCTGTAAGTGGTGATACAAGAATTGAAAAGTTAAGAACAAATCTCCTGTAATAACCTACCATTCCCAAAAATCTTTGTAGCTCTTTCCTACTCTTAGGTCTGGGAAGATCACTTATAACCTGAACCTTAGCTCCTGGTGGTGCAACGTGTCCATCACCAATTACGTACCCAAGGTACTGAACTTTAGCTTGACCAAACTCACACTTTGATAAATTAGCTACAAGATTAGCACGAACCAATCGCTCAAGAAATTTACTGCCACGGCATAGGTGATCTTTCTAGTTGTCACTGAAGATTAATACATCATCAATATAAACAACACACCCTGCCAAACCCTCTGTTACAACATTCATGAGCTTCTGAAAAGTGGCTGGTGCATTCTTCATACCATATGGCATTAAAGAACATGCAAAAGTCTTTCCTAATGTTACAAAACATGAGATCTCCCTAGCACGTTCAGTCATAGGTACTTGCCAGTATCCCTTTAACAAATCAAACATACTTATGTACCTAGCCTTTCCGATCTTGTCTATGCAATCTTCCACGCGAAGGAGAGGGTAAGTGTCTGTTTTGGTTATCTGATTAACACGACTGTAGTCGATGCAAAGCCGCTGTGACCAACCTGGCTTAGGGACTAGAGTGACAGGAGAACCCCACTCGCTCTGACAGGGCTCAATCATCTTGTGGTCCAACAGGTAGCCAAGCTCCTTCTGGATGAGAGGAACTTTCACTGGGTTCACACGGTAAGGAGGCAGTTTAATTGGCTTTGTGTCTCCAACATCGACATCACGCATCAACACAGTGATTCTTCCTGGAGTGGCACGGAACACTTGCGGGTACTTCTGCAGTAATGCCGAAAACTCCTGCCTTTCCTCGGGAGCTAGATGAGAAACCTTAGTCTGGAGATCATTCATGATATCAGGATTCTTCCCCAAACTATCACTCAGGCTCATGCTGCATGGGAGAACTTCACTTGCAGACTCAGGGGGAACAGCTACAGTGCAGACTGGGTTATTTTCGTCCCGCCTGTGATATAACTTTAGCATGTTGACGTGACAAAGTTGCTTGTTCTTTCTACGATCTGGTGTGGCGATGACATAGTTGACATCACTGAGTTTCTTCTCCACGAAATAAGGACCACTAAACTTGGCTTGAAGAGGTTGCCCATGCACCGGTAGCAGAATCAAAACCTGATCTCCTGGCTGAAAGTGGCGTAACCTGGACTTCTTATCATACCAAGTCTTCACCTTCTCCTGAGCAGCTCCTAAATTCTCTCTCGCCAGCTGTAAAGCAGTGGACAGCCGTTCTTTGAACTTCATCACATACTCCAGCAGGTTGACGTCATCTTCCTCCGACAGCCAGCATTCCTTGAGTAGCTTAAGGGGTCCTCTTATTTCATGGCCAAACAGTAGTTCAAAGGGTGAGAAGCCCAGTGATTCATTTGGAGATTCTCTTGCGGCAAATACAATGAATGGAAGACCTTTATCCCAGTCTTTCTGATGTTCTAAACAGTATTTCCTGAGCATCGATTTGAGTGTTTGATGATATCTCTCCAACGCTCCTTGGGTCTGGGGATGGTAAGCTGAAGACGTGATCTGGGTGATGCCCAACTCTTTCAGAGACTGCTTGAAAACATTTGACATGAAATTACTTCCCCGGTCTGACTGTACCTCCTTGGGCAGACCAAACTTGGTGAAGAACCCTAGCATTTCCTTAACCACGTTCTTTGCTGAGATATTTCTAAGTGGAATGGCTTCAGGATAACGAGTAGCCATATCAATCAGGGTCAATACATAAGAAAATCCTGAAGAAGTCTTAGGAAGAGGGCCCACAATATCCACCAACACACGGGTGAATGGCGCCTCAAAAGGAGGAATGGGAACTAGAGGTGCAACCTTTTCGGTCTGATTACACTTCACCACAACTTGACAGGTGTGACAAGACTTACAATACCAGGAAACATCTCTGAAGATACCTGGCCAGTAGAAGTGTTTCAAAATGCGTGCCACAGTCTTCCTCACTCCAAGGTGTCCTGCCAAACTGGAATCATGAGCTACTCTAATGATATCCTGCCTAAAAACACGATCGATGACAACTTGATGTACAACCTCCCATTCACAGTCGGTTGATGCTGCTGGGGGTCTCCACTTTCTCATAAGTACTCCTGACTTTATATAATAACAATTAGAAGCAGCAGCTGACTCTTCCTCACTGCAAGCAGAGTTAGCTAGACCTTTCAACTCAGGGTCAGCAACCTGCAACTCAACCAACTCTTGACGAGACAAATTATCAACACAACGGGGTACTGCCTCATCTGGTGAGTGGTCCAAATTAGCAAGAAAAGTGTCAGCTAGGATAACATCATCATCATCATTATCCTCTAAATCACCAGTAACTTTAGACTTACCCCTAGTGACAGCACATGCAGGGAACACATCAGGGACACCACAATCCTGGGTCGCAGTCACTGGTTCACTAGACAACTGAGGAGCTGAACACACTTGACTTCCACCAATATCATTTCCTAGTAAGAAAGTTACACCTAACATTGGGAGTGTCTCAACCAACCCAACCATAACGGAACCATTAACAAAACCAGACTCTTAATTCACTCTGCACAGAGGGACAGAGAAGTAATTATTCCCTACACCTTGTAAGATTACAGTTTCATCAGAGGAATTAACATTAGAGCCTAGAACACTGGTCAGCATAAGGGATTGGCAAGCACCTGTACCACGATATATTTTAACTGATTTCCTGTCATTACTGTCCAGAGGACTGACAAAACCATCAGACAGGAAATTAGCACATGAACTCTTGAGAGTGTCACCCACGTTGCTTCTCAAAAGAGGAGCTCCATCATGAGAATTTAATTTACCCCTGAAAGCAGGTTCAGTTAACTCGGTTAAAGAATTCTGGGAACTCTCAAGGGTGGACACTAGACCAATTGACTGAATATTTAAAGACTCCTTTTTGTTCACATCACGCTGTCTCCTGAAACATTTCTCCGTAGTATGACCAAGCTTACTACAATAAGTACATTTACTTTTCTGAAATCTAGAGGTGAAGCTGGTATTTACTTCCATGAGAAACATCTTTATTCTCTTTCCTGTTACCTGTACTCTGAGTAGAGGCAATGTACTTACTCTCAGCTTTCCTTTTTTCTTTAGAATATCTCTTGTGAGTGAGAACATATTCATCAGCTAAAACTGCAGCATCAGACAAATTATCTATTCTTTTCTCATCAAAATATAGGCTTACATCTTTATTAATACACCTTTTGAAGTCCTCCAGCAAAATCATCTGCTTAAATTTATCAAAATCAGAATTTACATTCTTAGAATTTAATCACTGCTCTAACAGATCTTCTTTGATTTTTGCATACTCAACATGGGATTGCTTATCTTATAAGTTGTCCTAAATTTTACTCTATAGGCTTCAGGAACAAGCTCATAGGCCTTAAGAATCAAGCTCTTAACTACATCATAATTATCAGATTGATCCTGAGGCAAAGATGCATAAGTTACTTGAGCTTTACCGGTGAGAACAGTTTGAAGGATTACTGGCCAATACTTTTTGGGCCAATTAAAACCAGTAGCTACCCTCTCAAACAACTGAAAATACTTTGTTAAATCAAATTCATTAAAAGGAGGGACAAGTTTAACATTTTTAGCCACATCAAAATCATCAGAGCTAGATGATCCAGTTCCACCTTGTTTCATGCGATACTCATGGTCTGCCTGAATCCTAGCAAGTTCAGTTTGTGCCTGAGCCTGTGCCTGTGCCTCCTGAATACGAGCCTGAGACCTAGCCTCCTTAGCATTTGCCTGAAACTCAGCCTCCTTAGCACGAGCCTGAAACTCAGCCTCCTTAGCACGAGCCTGGAACTCAGTCTCCTTAGCACGAGCCTCCTGCAGGGCTAGCTGTAACTTAGCTATTTCAATCTGCGTTTGCTCATCTGGAGGAGTTACATTATCATGTCAACAATTTGATCTTTAGAATGATGAGAGCGAACAGCAGTTCCCAATTGTTGAGCAACAAGCTTAAGTTCATTCTTTGTTCTGTTTTCTACATCACACACTGTTTGCACATTTGACAAAAATCTTTGGCTTCATCAAGAGTAGTAATAGTACACATCATGAATAAATCACAGTCACAAAATATCAAGCAATATCCTTATGATAATATCCTGAATATCCTGATAAGAGGTCGCCAAATTTATGTTACGGAACAGAGAGAGATAATGAACACTTCAAGTGAGAATACTAAAATCACTACTGTCCTGCAAAGTTCCAGGTTCAAAACAAAAGAGTTAAGTAAAATTACATGTTAAAGTTTGATGCTCAAACTAACAACTAAACATTCAGGACTCATAAGGATAATGTAATGGCAAAACAGGTTACATATATGGTTAACTGCAATAGCCTCTATTAACACGAATTTAGCAAGAACAAATTTATCTAAGTCAGCCCTGATAAATGAGAGAAACGAATAATGCTCAGTAAAAGTAAGATGTAATATTATTACAGATACAAAATATTAGTAATACTGGCTGACATCAAAAACTCTACATGAATCACAAAAACCTTACCAGGCCTACGAACCAACGCCCTGGGCCGCACAGTACAAGAAAAATGGTAACAACATTTATACTGAAAGTATACAGCAGCTAGATGGCTGGAGACTTCCTGAGCACTCACAATAATAATACACTATACAGGGGAGGACAGAGATGTGAACAAAATGAGGAGTAGATCTATGTGGCAATTAATGCAGAGACTGAGCTCATTATATAGGGGCCGGCAGAGCTTGATTCAACTTGTAAGAAGGACGCGCAAATGAAGCACAGAGGACGAAGAGTTGACACTCCTGCTCTGAACAACAGAAAGAACGACTTACTCTACTATAAGGGGGAGAAGGGGGGAGTGAGGTAGAACACGCAAGCCTGGTCACTATGGAAGCCACGAGGCGAATCGTGATCAAACATGCAGCATACTGTATGTTAGAATTATACAAAGGATGATGAAATCATAGGCTATGTAATAATATATATATATATATATATATATATATATATATATATATATATATATATATATATATATATATATATATATACACACACACACACACACAGTATACGCAAGCATTAAGCAAATGCAGGAAATGGCGTGATAAGGGTTTGACTATATAGACCCAATTAAAGTATATGCTAGCATTGGCAACAGTATTCTGTTTCAATTCTGGATTGCCAGAATTGGAATGGAATAGTATTTTGTGTATTAAGTAAATCCAGGTCACATGCGATATCCCGCAACACGGTGGTATTGATACTAATCCAGACTGAGCCGATACTGGCCCAATAACCCCATGTTTGCTTGGGAGGTAGAGATTTTTTTTTTTCCCCAAAGATTTGCAAGCGCATCGGCTTGTATGCCTCACTGGCATGATTCTGGCTCCATTTCATGTTGCCAACTGTCTCTCAGCGCAACTTAGCCTCAGCCACCTGGACACCACTGTACATTAAGAGAGAGAGAGAGAGAGAGAGAGAGAGACAGAGCGAGAGAGAGGGGGGGGGGACGTACACAGAGACTAGGGAGGAAGAGGTGGAAGGGCACATCATCCAAACAGACCAGTCAATGTGCTCACAAATCTTGGCATAAAAAAATTCTTTACCTCAGCTCTGCCATACTTTTCATAAAATTTGAAGTGACCATGGTAATCAAGATAGTTTTCTCTCTGAAAATTCTCTACTCTATTCATAAATTGATATTATAGTTGCTGTAATAATCAAAGATAAGTAAAAAGTGGTATAAACATTTTTCAACCATGCTTCTACTTATTCTTGCTCTAATTTTATTACTGTAGCCGCTCTATACCTTTTGAAAATTAATTTCCTTAGACAAATCATTCACGGGTATAGTGGTGTAAGGGAAAATTATGTAGCACAAATAACTGCAGATCTGCAGGTATTAAAACATTCTTATATCACGCGATGAATGTTCTTATAAGATCTTGGCAGCTCCATGGTCAGACGGTAAGTGATAGCCTACAGCCCAGCCAGCCGTACGATAACTTAGGCACCGGGGAAAGTTGGCTTGGCTTTTTTTTTTTTTTTTTTTTTGTGTGTGTGTGTGTCCGACTCTTGGGCATAGGCTTCACAGCCTGCTGTCAAGGCCCAGCAGTCCTCCTACATACCATACACCTCTACATGTCACCACTTCGGCGCTAACACCCACCGTCCATATTGAATACATGCTAGGGCTGTCTCATACAGGACTGGTGTATTGGTATTAGCGGGGGTATTTTTACGACATGTCAGCGGGTCTTCTGGTAGATCAGTAAAGCCTGATTTAATTACTGAGATATCCCGATTGGATAGCCTATAGTTGACAGCATGGAAAACAGTTACTTAGTTACTTAGCTGTTTATCATAATTATTGTACATAAGTAATCTGTTCTAGATTTTTCATACTCTATCAACCCTGGTGTGCAGAATGGTATTTTCGGCAACCTACCCAATGCCCCTGGGATTTCAGTGTGTGTGTGTGTGTGTGTGTGTGTGTGTTAACTCTTCCTAGTCTATTTGACGGATTCGAATGACACTTCCCAGGTGAGTTCGCCTGGTTTCGGGAAGGTCTTCCACTATATACAATTTTCTAACCATGAGATTTAGGCGGGTCAGCCCCCTTATTATTATTATTTTTTTTTAAAAATCAGAAATAGTGAAATGAGGACAGATATGGATTTCATATCTTAGTACATGCTGTACAATGGACTTTCATCTGTAATGCAGTATTTCAGAAGTGTGACCCTCCCAGTGATTCTTTGGGGGTCAGCCCTTCTTCAAAAAATAAAAACGATCAGAAATAGAGGAAAGAGGACACATAGGTTTCAGTAAAATCAGCATACATACCATATGATTGGGTATGAAGTATCCATGTATTCTCTAAATGCACAGGAAGAAACCGCACATCTGCTTTTATTCTATATGGACAGTAGCCTATCATCAGCAAGTTGCTGTCTAGGAGTTTAGTCCAGAGACAAGAGGACATTTATCTGTAGGCACAAGGTACGTCTATTACTGAGAAAGTGGTGTTTACAAAATCACTGCTTTTGATTATGTTTAATCTCGGTCTGTCTGTCGACTGCAGATAAACAACCGTCTTGATGGGGTCGTCCTATAGGTCCCTTACAGAGCTGATGTGTCTCCATCTTAGTGTGGCATGTGCTGTACTGTGCCCCATTATGTGTCTTAGGTTGAGTAGGCCTATTCTACAAGCGGGGTAAGTGTCATCTATGATTCGACCCAACTCGAAGTTGGTTGGTAGCTGAAGAGGGTTGCGCAATGTCCTAATCTATGTCTAACAGAGAAACTTGACTAGCCCTGTTTCAGGATATTTCTGATGAATGAATATCAGGAAGGGCAGCAGGAAGCTTGTAGTGTAGTGTTCTTATCTAAGTGTTTTAAGTCCTTGCTCGTGAATTGGGTATGTATTTCCTCACTGTTAGTGAAGGAATGCCTGGAGGCGGAGTGTTGTCAAAGAGTGTGTGGTAATGTGTGTGGAGATTATTATTATTTTTTTGTGTGTGCTGTATGGCTCGCCATGTAATAACATGAGTGTTGTAAGTTGGCACATACTAATGCACAGGACAGCTGCTACTCGTTTAAAGAGATGAGTGTACTGAGTACGCGGGAGGACCGCATCTTGGTCCTTGACGGTGGGTCCAGTGTCACATGTCACTCCAAGGTTCTTCGTGGTAGGCATGTTTGGCCCAGATACATTGTTAAGTATGATGTTCTTGGTGATGAGTGTGATGGTAGATTTTGCTGGAGCGATCATAATGCTGTTGTCCTTGACCTACGTCTGAAGTGTGTTAAGGTACTTCTGTTGCAGTGTGCAAGGTGTGTCTGCATTTTGGTGTGATATTTTTTATAATAATGTCATCTGTACATGACACAATGTATCTGGGTAGTTGGCACGTACGTTGGTGATGCATATTTAAGTTAAAAATTGTTGGTGAAAGAACAGATCCCTATGGATTTCCATTAGGAAAATTTCGTTTTCGTGAAGTTTCGCCCTGGAGCATAGAAGGTGTTTGTTTATCTGCGCTTGGTGTTAGTTTTAGTGTATGTGTTGAGTCGCCATAGATGAAGCGATTTTAAAATATTCAGTAGCAGAGGTGCTGCGTCATATTCACATGAAATGTTCTAGCACCAAATTTTCCACGTAATTTGTACCATATGATTTGCACCAAATGCTAACGTGTCATATGGTCATTGTGAGAGATATGCTGCACAAAAACAACTGCACCTATCTAATTCTTCCAACAGTTGTAGAAAATATACCAAAAGATGCAGCTTTCTTTGACATGTTTTGCCATTCATAAATAACTTCCCCCTTTATTTTCTTGAGAGCCTTATTGCATAAAAATGTGACACTACCATTAAATAGATTGTGAAAAACAACTTCAAGACAAGCTTTTGAATATTATTAGCCATGGACAAAATTTAAACCTACGTGATTGAGACTTTAATACATATTCTCTTTATTCACACTACAAAAAGGTGAACATTGCCACGTATTGTCATTTTCGTTAGTATATAACAAAGAAATCATACTTAGGAAGCCTCTCATGTATCTTGAATGCCAGTAAAATATAAATTTGGGTTTTAAATAAGCCAAGAGTAAATATTCATGAGGCAGTGAATGCAACATGGTTAAGGCAATGGTTCTTAAACCTTTTACTTGTTCTAACTCCTTTTAAAGGACCAGGCACTTCTCGACCCGTACCCGAATTTCGTGAAAGATGAACATCACTCTCATGGGTATCCAATAACAGATCTATCATAGTTTTTAATATTTATTAATAATTTTACGTAGGCCTAACTGACAACTAAATTGTTTATTACAATGACTCATTAATTTATTCATTGTGCGGTGTGTTTTAGGAGATAATGCTTGCACTGCAGACTCACTGACTTCGTTGCTGTTGTTTATGCTTTGCTATGGTACTGAACCTTGGCTTTTAGGTGCTGAGCGCTACTGGCATGTCGTGCTGAGCATCCAACCGATTTTTTTATGAAGAATGATATGAAGCATACAAAAGAATTCAGTTTCACAAAGATAGGTGGTCACGAATGGGAACAGCACAGTGAGTGCCTTTCTTGCAGGCGAAGGATATGTTTCCAGTTCAGAAGCACAAAAATGCTCCAGATGGCTCTCGGTAAACTCCTGTTGGATTGCATGATCGCTTTCAAATCGGTGAGATATTCCTTGATGTCACTGTCATCATCAATATCTCCCAAATTCATCTGGAAACGGTGCATGATCTATTTATTACAGGCTCGCAGTTCACACAAAAATAAGTCACTGAATGAAGTTTGCTGCACTGGTAGATGTTCAACAACATTAAAAAATAATAATAATAAGATTACAAGGTGGCATCTGCTGTAAGTATCACTTCAGGAGATGGGAAATGTGCTAAATTTCCCTTCCTTACACGTCTAATTCATATCGGAAGTTTTTCTTTGAAACCAGCCAACTTTTCTCTTGCAAGTGCAACAGTGAGTCCCCTTCCCTGCAGCGAGCTATCGAGTTCATGGAGTGCCGTAAATGAATTTGCCAGCTATGCAGGCATTTTAACAAACACAGGGACATCGCATTATTCAGCTACGTCTTGTTCCCCTCTCCATGAAGGAACTTCTTAATTTCATCTCGCAGTTCAAACGCACAATAGCACATGGTCATGCAACAGCCATCCCATTACTCTGTGGTACAAAAGTATGGTGTGTTCATGACCCATTACGTCGCAAACCAACTGAAACAGTCGATGATTCAAATCAGGACCCCGAATCATGTTCACAACTTTCACCTCAGGTTTGATGGCTATGATTTTGCTTGAATTGCGTGCCGGTGAAGAAAACACCTGATTTTCACGTCAGGAATCTCTTTGTCATTAATCCAGTGAACCCTGAACCCAGTATGACTGGTGCCCCAGTAGTACACATCGAACCAATCATGTTGATATGGAGTTAATGCTTTGTGAAGAACTAGTTTCTCAAACTGAACTCATCTATAGCTTGTGCAGTTGTCTTGAATGTCAGACAGAAAAGAATTTTTTCCCACTTCTTTGTGTTTTATGTAGCGGACCACTACCAGTAGCTGACAACAGTGTGACACATGTTGATTCATCCACCTGTACGCTGATCATTACCTGATTAGCGTTAATATTAGTGACAACCTGCTCCAGAATATCCTGACCCATGTCCATATTTCTGTTATGGATCGCATTATTTGGTAAAAACACTTGATGCAGTCTTTTCCTTCTTACCAGGAGAATTTTCGTAATTTCACAGGCACACAGCTTGTTCAGTTCCTTGCCAGTTGCATGGGCTTTCTTTTACTTAGCAACCTGGTATTCAACTTTATAAGAAGCAAGTAGCAAAAGCTTCTCTGTTGGTGAAAATTCGTATATCGAAATGTGCCGGCATGGTCAAACCTGGCCCATTTGACCTTGAATGTTGTGAAGTGGTTTCCTGCATCCATGCCACCATTTTCTGTCATAGGGTTGGTCATTGAGCTTTGATGGCTTAAAATTCACCTCTGAGAACATGATACTGCACAGGATACACTGCTGTCCTTGTGTACCATCCTTTTCAGAAACACACGTGAAGTCATATTGAACATAGCTATTGTTCCAGTTTCGTTTTTTTTTCTTTCCGGCTCACTGAAGACAAGTCTAGAAGAAACAAAAATTTAAAACTATTTAATAACGAAATTAAAAGTAAATTAACACGTAAAAGGTATGGTATGTCTCTGAAGGCAAGATATGATGCAAGCACTTAAAAACACTGTGAAAGGTGGCATGGTCTAACGAAGAAAACATACCTAAAAACATTGATAATCCCAAGGAATTCATAAACTTTCCACTTCAACCTAGACATACTCATTATCTTACTGATTCAGAATTACTTCTTTTCCATTTATGCCGGATTGAGTGTTAATTCAAATAGCACCTACTGTGCATATTATATTAACTCTTCACGTCAGTCCTCGATGTCTGTTACGTGAATGCATATTTTTGCAATATTAATGTTTTACTTACTTTGCAGTATGAACTGGTAGGAACTGTTTACCCTCGAGCACGGGACGCTCATCGGTGTTCACATCGTCCAGTGTGCCGTTCGTAAATATGTGCACTGGGATAAGTCGAGACGGGTTTAGCTTAGTTCAATCCTAGAGCCAACACTGCATTAAAATAGTCTCAATCGGTGGAATGTCACACCAGCACGCCTAAGGACCATGCCTACAAGTCTTGATTAGTTTAGAAATGCGGCGAAAACTGCTTAAGTATCTCCATTTCGAACAAGATACGTCTTGATGTTCATTCACTCATCGCCAGAAGTCACTAAACAGACAGTCAGAACGTCACATTACCCTTTGCAACCTCGTCCCTTCCCTCTCCAGTCCTATGCACCCGGCCAATTAAGTCCTTAGAACAAAATGGAAATAAGACTAAGCACATTGGATTTAAATGAAATCTCTGAGAGATCAGAGAGTAAAGGTAGACAGCTCAGGTCTCATAGGGGTCAGGTGGGCGTCTGACTTTTGTTTGTGGCCTCACATATTCAAATATACTCGTAATTTATTTGCTTATCCAAGCATAGGTACGTAGCCAGAGTATGAGAGAAAATGTATTTGGATTGTACTCTCTTTTCAGCGCCATGCTGGCGTTCATAATGCCACAGGCAGTCAACAGAAGTGCTGTGTTGATAATGAAGTGATATAATCTTTAATTTCTTTACCGGTGAGATATTTATTTTAGTCTTAAGTCACTATCGTTACAATCATTATTATTATAAATATTATTATTATTATTATTATTATTATTATTATGATTATTATTATTATTATTATTATTATTATTATTATTATTATTGTCATTATTATTATCATTATTATTATTATTGTTATTATTATTATTTGCCATTTCCTCATCTGTCCAAGAGGTTATTCCCCAACTAAATCTAAGGATGTGGCTGCGACAAGAATTACAGAGCCATCGTGGTAGTGAAGTAAAGGAAATAGGTTCTAATCCCCTCGTTCTGAGATCTGCATTCTAAAATGAGCCAAGCCTGAGCGTTAGTCAAGCCTTAGTGACGTAAGAGCAGCGTGCCATATCGGGGATCATCACTCACTCAACCTTTATCTTTCATCAGCACTTCACTACACCACACATTTTACGTCACATACGCTACAATGCACTTCTTTTCCGCACTACAACCTCAGCATTATGCTTTACCGTATACAAACTTCACAACAACCTACTACCTCCTTTTTCACATCCCAATACCCCTGCCATACCATACCACAATAGTCCTTACACACACACACACACACACACACACACACACACACACACACACACACACACACACACACAATCTTACAATTATCACACACCCCATCCCACACTATACCCAAAGCACACCTCATGCACTACCATATCTCACCAAAAAGGAAATTTCACACCACATTACCAAGCCATCTTACCACATCTCAGCACCCTGTCAAAGTAACACAAGATTCCGCCTAACAAGCACTGAACACCCTACCACTTTACACAAAATACACTTTATGCTACCAGTGTTTACTTATCATTTTGTCATACCAAACTGTGCCCAGATACAGAAGCAGTTAAGGTACTGGAAACGACTTAGACCCACCTAACCCACACAGTTTTCAGGGAGGCATTCAAACTTACTACGTAGTAATAACACAAAGTGAATTGGTGTACCACACAGTGGCGTAGCTAGCCGTCTAGCCATGGGGGGCATGTGGAGGACCGTGAGAGCGATGTGGGGGGGGAAGGGGGAGGCAGCGTGGTGTTTGAGTATAAATAGATAGATAGATAGATGGATAGATAGATAGATAAATATAGATAGACAGATAGACAGATAAGATAGATATAGATAGATAGATAAGATGGATAAATAGATACTCGCCATTTTACAACATGAAACTTAAAAATAATTGTAACACTTCACAACAGAGGCTAAATATTCTTATAAAAGACTAGATATAGGTACATTGCAAGGTATGTTTCATTAATTCAAGGAAATTATTACCAACAGTCCATGTTGCTCACTCAAAATGATCGTTATATAATGGTTATTAAGTAGCCAGGTTTCCTGTAGTAATGAAAACAATTAAATTACACAAATTTTACATAGTCTGCACTGAACAGGAAATATTTTATATTTATATGAAAGCGTTGCACTAAAAACCCCTCGGTAATTTAAAAATGAAGAAAATTTGTTTACCATTTTCTTGAATATGTCATACGAAGTAGAATAGCTTAATTCTTCTCTTGTTATCACTGACTAAAATCTTTTCTGCAAACTCATCCATGTGGATTGAGTGAAGGAGGCTTCGAGGGGGAGAGGAAGGGTCAAAGCCTCTTCCTCCGGTCGAAGCAATGAGAGTGTTATTGGAAATACATAGCCGAGTTATTGCGTGTTTACTTACAATCAAGAGGCAGCTAACGACTCACTTCAGGTTTTTCAAAATAAAACATATCTAATGTAAAGATGTTGTAATGAAACAAATTATATCTGTCATGGATATTGTGTTGTGGGAAGCTTATGAACAAGTAGGAACAGGAAAACGGAAAGGAATGGGATTTCAGGAAGATACCAACCCACCTCCAGCCTTGAGTGCAGAGAATTTTACTTGTCTAGAATATAAATTCATGTCCAAACAAGAAAATTACACTTTTCGAAGCTCCTGGGGAGTGACCTGCTCAAGATGTATTGTGCAATACAGTATCTATCTATCTATCTATCTATCTATCTATGGAGCCTCTGTGGTACAGTGGTAAAGTGTGCAATTTCGTACACTGAAGAATGAGGGTTCGCGCCCCGCCAGGGTAATAAATTTTGGGAGAGTTCTTCTGGCCACGTACTGCTTGGGGGACATAAGGGGTGCTGTGGTTGAACCAGTGTCGCATACTATGAATTATGCTTGCACCCAGTCGGCTTGCATGGGCCGATTACACTTCGTTCACAGACTACACACACATCCAAAGCCACTACAGTTACACTTACAAGCACTTCTCACCCTACATACAATCTCAACCAGACAGCCTAAGCCACTTGGTAGAGATACATTGGCTGTATCATCCCCACTTTGGTTGGGATAGACCGGTCCTGCAGTGGACACTCAAACGGCTGATGAGATGATATATATACATATATATATATATATATATATATATATATATATATCCCATTGGCTCTTAGAGTTCCTGGGTGAGGGATTGTGCTAGCAGGGTATTAAGCATACTGCCCTCCGCATATCGGCTCATAGTCACGAAGCTCATAGGTCCCTACTCGGGGGTTCCCTAATTTATTAAACTATGCAAATATCCAGTTCCATCCTATATTGAGGGTCCTGGCCTCAAATGGGATATATATATATATATATATATATATATATATATATATATATATATATATATATATATATATATATGTATATATATATATATATATATATATATATATATATATATATATATATATATATATATATATATATATATATATATATACATATATGATTGCTTGCCTTGTCTGCCAACATGGGGCCTAAGCATAGTGCTAGTGATGCATTTGGTAACACACCAAAACGGACTCATAAAGTGATGTTGCTGACAGAGAAAGTTAAAGTGTTGGACAAACTTAAGGGAGGAATGTCGGTGACAATTCTCCGTCAGGATGATTTCCCTTCATTTATTTACATACCAGTTTATTTAGCATGTACAGTACACTAGTTTTTTACTTATATGAGTTATAAAATCCCCCTGAACATTAATTAAAGTATTAATTAATCAATAATAGGAATATATAGAGAATGACAGGGAATCGTCCATGTTTTGATGGTGAATTGACTTCATGGTGAATTGTCTCGGAACCGTGTGTTTGGGGTGAGTCAACTGTTCTTACAATAAAGAAGACAGAACATAGCATACGGGAGGCAGTGAGGGCTAGTGCACCAGACTGTGCTAAAGTGTCTCCACCTACGCCTGTGAACTGGCTCGGAACCGTATGTTTGGGGTGAATGAGTCAACTGTTTGGACCATAAAGAAGGCAGAATGTAGCATATGGGAGGCAGTGAGGGCTTCTGCACCAGACTGCTGAAGTGTCTTCATCTACACCTGTGCTTGTCAGGTTTCAGTGTTAAATTTCTTACATTTTTGTTGTTTTTCATACTTTATGCTAGTTTATAAGGTGTATGTAGTGCATAAACTATTATTCAGATGTAATATACTTAGTAGACATGCATAATTATGTGCAAACAAGGGCAGAACATATACGCGAATTTACCACATGCGAAGGGTCTGGAAACGTAACCCTCGCGTGAATTAAGGGCTTACCTCTATATATATATATATATATATATATATATATATATATATATATATATATATATATATATATATACACACACACACACACACACACACATTCATCATCTAATCCTGCATTGCTCCATGAGGAGCGTAAGAGACCGGGGCTAGGCAGGGTGGTCCTGACATTTAAGATGAGAGTGACCAGGCTCACACATCCCTGAATGGCATTAAATGAGCAATAAACCCCAACCATCTCTTGGATATAAACCCACACAGGCTCACTTCGGTTGGAGTACCTTAACCCGCCCTGTCCTGACCGATTTTCCACCACTGACTCCTCCCATTCGTGACCAATTTTGAAGAAAATTTTTTTGGCTCAAACCTCCGCTTTTGGTGAGAAACATCGAAAATTCGTAGAGAAATCACTCACCTGAGGTTTAAAATACTCAATACAGGTAGAAGTGCTCCTTACCTTATTGGGTTTTCTATCAGGCTGGCTCCAAAGAAACCGAATTCTGTGGGAGGGTAACTATTCCACACCACTCATAAACAGTATTAATTTATTTATTTGGTATGAATTTATACATAGTACGAGACTATATTGGTTTTCACACAGTAATATAGGCAATATAAGCACTGTTTCACTCACCAAACACATCAACATACCTGACCTTTCTTGGCAACATTACCTGATCATCATTTCTGACTGTTTCTTCCTCTAATGCTACGTAAACATTGTCCTCCACATTGTCATTGATTGAGGAATCACTCTGGCCCTGAATTTCGTACTGTGGCACGACATGTCTACTGGCTAGGTCACTGATAACAGGTGAATTGCCAAGACAATGGCACATGAGGGGGGGAGGTCATGTGGGGTAAGGCATTGTCCCCGCCTGGCATCTTGTAGAGGAAGGTGTCCCGTGTATACGTACCAAAAATTATGTGCGAAAATAGAAAATTGTGCAAATTAGGGACCTTGCAATTGATGCGCTTATATACGTCAATGGGACTGACATTGACAAAATGCGTGGAGGTATATATACGTCTAGGGACGCAGCAGGTTTACCTGAGGCGTCCCAACAATGTATGGATACGTCACCACATTTTGTCAAGGTGACACCTGATGACATATCCATACGTTTTGCAATTGCAAGGTCCGTCATTTGCACATTTTTCAAGTTTCATGGGTGATTTTTGGTAGGCATATGTGGGAGACCTTCCTCTACCCAACGCCAGGCAGAGATAATGCCTGGCCCCATCTGACCCCCCTCCCCTCCTGCATGCCATATCCATGGCAACTCACCTATTGACAGTGACCTGGCCAGTATAGACATGTTGCGCCACAGTCTCTCCAATGACGAAATTCAAGGTGAAAGTGATTCCCGAGGTGGAGGACAAAGGAAGAAAGAAGCCAGAGGAAGAAACAAGCAGAAGTGATAAGGCGGTAATGTCGTAAAGGAAGGTGCCATATATCGATTTTTCGGTGAGTGAACAACTCTTATATCACCTATGTTACTGTGTGAAAACAAATATACTCTAGTACTACATATAAACTTGTACAAAATTAATAAATATTTACATATAATGAGTGGTTTGGAATAGTTACCCCTCCCAAGAAAACATATTGTCTGGAGCCTGGCCTGAGAGAACACGGTACCAAGGTGGGGGTACTGTTACCTGTATTTGGTATTTCTAAACTCAACTGAGCACTTTCTCTCTCAATTTTCGATGTTTCTCATAAAATGCGGAGGTTTCAACTCCCCAAAAAAGCTTTTCAAAAATCTGCCGGGATTGGTGGAGGGGGTCAGTGGTGAAAAATCTGCCGGGATACGGAGGATTAATTACCCACTAAACCACCAGGAGTCATAGTTTGGTTATATGGTTACAACCCAGCATAGTAAATGGTTTCCTGGGGCACAGGAAACCATTTGGCTTGTCACTCAGTATATAGAGTCACCCACAGACGGAATGAAGAGGATATATATATATATATATATATATATATATATATATATATATATATATATATATATATATATATATATCATCAGCCTATTACACGTCCACTGCTGAACAAAGGCCTTCCCAAACCTTCTCCACAAATTCCTTGACTGAGCCAATCTTTGCCATGTTTTCCCTGCAAATTTCTCTGATTGATCTCTCCACCTGTCTGGCCTTTTTCTGCTATGCTTACAATCTCTTGGTGCCCAGTCAGTCAGTCTCTTGATCCATCGGTTATCCCTTATTCTTGCTACATGGCCTGTCCACCTTCATTTCTTTTCTTTTATAACTTCTATGATATTTTTTATTTTAATCTGCTCTCTCACCCATATTGATCTTTTCCTGTCTCTTAACCCCTAAACTGCTGGCTTGTTTTGCTTTGACTTGTGTGTGCCGTGGGCATATTCGCGCTCCGACAGACTCTCTAAAAATATTTGCCAAAAGCAGTTATTAGTCCTAGATTATTAAAATTAAATATGCATATCGCACATACCTTCCACTTTCTCCTGGGATGTTTGTTGAGCCTTCGTCGGGTACCGTAGTACTTGTGGAGACCTCTGAAGTTGGGTAACGAAGTCTCCACTTTACACTTCCCAACAACCCGTAATATGATTACCATAGCATGATATTATCAGTAGAAACACTATTCT
The DNA here is from genome assembly GCF_032717465.1 of Coenobita brevimanus. NCBI lineage: Eukaryota > Metazoa > Arthropoda > Malacostraca > Decapoda > Coenobitidae > Coenobita > Coenobita brevimanus. Next base: position 29,167,086 of record NC_137062.1, read on the forward strand.
ATGATTCTCAAATAGTTTGGAATCTATACTCCAAAAAAAAAAAAACACTGTGAAAGCAATGAAAATTACGAGCGCATATGACATTCCCATTTGCGATCGTTCGTGCTAGTGTTCTGTCATTTATTATTCATAAAACCCCTCACACTTTATATTTCTATTACTATATAACACTTATATATATCTACAGTCTTTATCCATAAGTTTCCTTCAGTAATAGTAGTTTATTGTCACTGTAGGCATTCAATTTCTGTTTCAGTAAAATACGTAGCATTCACTTTCTCGTCCTGTATTTTTATTTATTTTTTTTTTAATGCGAGGAAGAAGGAACCAAAGGCCAAGAGCCCGCAGTAACAGTTCCCTCCGAGAGAAAAACAAAATACAATAGAGAGCCAAATTCAAGATCCGATCATTTTGAGATGCCTGGACACACTGCGTTTGAAAGACTGGAGATCATAGGCAGCAGGAAATACAGACAGAGGGAGACAGTTCCAGAGTTGACCTGTTGCATAAATGAAAGACTGGGAGTAACAGTTAACTCTTGCATTAGAGAGTTGGACAGAAAAGGGATGAGAGTTTGCTGCCAGATGGGTGCTACGTGCCTGTCGTAGAGGTGGAGGAATGCAAGCAGACAGTTCAGAGGAGCAGTGACCATTAAAGTAGCGATAGAAAAGAGATAAAGATGCAACAGTGCGGCGAAGAGACAGAGGTTGAAGGGAGTCAGTAAGAGGAGGAGAGTTAATAAGATGAAAAGCCTTTGACTCCACCCTATTGAGAAGAGCTGTATGTGGGGAGCCTCCCCACACATGAGAGTTGTACTCCACACAGGGGCAGATAAAACCCCTGTCTAGAGTCAACAATTGTGCAGGGGTAAAGAAAGCGCATTGAAAGTGAATGTCACTTTCACCTTCACTTTCATAACTCATAGTATTCACACATGCTAGAGTGAAACTTTCACTTTCATTACTCCTAGTATATGTACTCGTATTCTTATATTACTACTCATTTACATTTCTATTTACATTCTTTATTTTATTTACATCATTTACATTTCTATTTTATTTACACTGTGTTAGGCACTGTCACTTGCAGTAACTTATAAAACTATTTTCCACTGTTCACTTATATTTAAATTCACTGCTTTCACTTGCTGTTTACACACTATTTACACATTATTTACATTTCCAGTTCCAATGTTTTACTCACCAGAAAGATTGTAGTCACTCTCTATCATTTTCATTGACAAATTAGCCAGTTCACGTTCCACAGCAGTCACTTAGCCCTTTACCTCTTTCCACACGAGGTTTAGTAGGGGGTAGAGGTCACAGGGCCCTTTGCATGGGGCTAAAAAGCAGCGGAATTGGACAGGCGCGAATCCGATGTGCTTTTACCTTGAAAGATGACAGTATACTGATATTGGTGGCCTGCCTAGGGGGAGTGCATTGCTGCCAATGCCAGCCTTGTGACAGCGCTAATATATACGCTATGTAATGATTGGCAGGAAATCTAGACAATACATAATAAATTAAGTAGTTCCAGGTGAATGTAAATATCACTTAGGCTTCTCCCTTCCTTTCTTATATATATTTTTATTATGAGAATAGCTTATACGCATATTTCAAGGGGAAATAAACAGCAAAAATTAGTGAACGAGTGCACGTGAGGTGTTGTCAGGTGATAATTAGCCAATTCCAGGTGTATGGCACTACCACTTACCTTATTTCTTTTTGGTATATATTATTTGGTATAAGAATAGGGCATAGGGCTTATTTCAATGGATGAAATCAGTGGAAAATTCCAGGGAAGATTTACTTAGCGTAGCATGACCGGGCAGGTGAGAGGAGAGGGTAATGGAGGGGAGGTAGGGAGGGGAGTCAAGAACGGGGAGAAATGGCTAAATTGTCAACAATGGATGGGAGTACAGATGAAATTAGGAGTGCTGACTAGTGTTGGACATTGGCAGTACTGATAGATGATACAAGCCACCACTTGAAAGCCCGGGCGAATTCAAAATAACACAGAATCACAAAAGTGACGCCTCGCAATATGATCCTTTGCTCCCAAGCATCACAAAAGTGACGCCCTGCGGTTAAGGGGTTAAAGATATTCGTAACACTGACCTTTCCATTGCTCTCTGAGAACGGATTAATTTCTTTTCCATCGATTTTATCAGTTTCCAGGTCTCACAACCATACGTCATAGCTGGAATTATACATTTGTTATATACTTTTCGTTTCATGCAAACTGGCAAGCTACTTTTCATAATGTCTCTATGTTTACCGAGAGCTCTCCATTCCATTGTAATGTGTCTTTTTATTTCGCTGTCATGATATTTCGTTAGTTTTAGTATTTGTCCCAAGTAATTGTACTCCTCGACCTCTTCAAGAATTTCTTCACTTATTCTGATGGGTGTCTTTGGTGTTTGTGGATTAAACATTAGTTTTACTCCGGTTCCTCTTTAGCCCTACTTTGAGACCTTCTCTGTTCAGGTCATTTAACATTTCTTGGACTGTTTCTGATGTTTCTGAGAAATCGACAATGTGATCTGCAAATCGTAAATGGTTTAGCTTTTCTCCATCTATGTTCAGTCCTTTGTTTTCCCAATCCAGCTTTCTGAAAATACTTTCTAGGCATGCTGTAAATAATTTTGGTGAAACTGTACTGTATCTCCCTGATGCACGCCATTCTCAATCTTATTTTTTTTCCGAGTCCTTTTGTAATTTAACTGTAGCAGTTTCCTCTTTATATAGGTTTCGAGCAGTTTTACAGTGTTCTCATCCACTCCTTGTTCTTGCAACGAATTTGTAATTGCTATGTTTGAGAGAGTTCAGATGGATTGATTGGTGATGAGCAGTGTGGCTTTAGGAGAGGGATGGGATGTGTGGATAAGGTGTGTGCTGTAAGACAAGTGTGTGAAAAGTATTTAGTGAAAGGCAAGGTTGTGCTTTGGGCATTCATGGATTTAGAGAAAGCGTATAATAGAATTGCTGGGGAGGCTTTGTGGACTGTTTTAAGATTCTATGAACTTGATGGTAGGTTACTAAAAGGGTGAAAAATTTTTATGTAAATAGTAGGGCGTGTGTAAGAGTGGGAAATACTGTGAGTGATTGGTTTCTCGTGAGAGTGGGGCTGCGGCAGGGATGTGTGATGTCGCCTTGGTTGTTTAATATTTATATGGATGGTGTTGTAAAGGAGGTGAATGCAAGAGTTTTAGGTGGAGGTCTGAGTCTGGTAAATGTTGATGGTAGAGAGTGGAATCTGAAGCAGCTGCTGTTTGCAGATGATACTGCGCTGGTGGCTGATTCAAAGAAGAGATTGAGACAGTTGGTGGAGGAGTTTAGAACGGTGTGTGAAAGGAGGAAATTGAAAGTAAATGAGAATAAGAGTAAAGTGATGAAGTGTACGAGGTCAGTAGATGGTAGGAGGATGAATATAGTTTTGAATGGCGAGTTGCTTGAGGAGGTACAGTTTTTTAAGTATTTAGGGTCACATGTTGCTCTGGATGGAAGAATAGATGCAGCGGTGAAGTTTAGAATGAATGAAGTAGGAAAGGTGCTGGGAGGAATGAAAAAAGTGTTTAGATGTCGTTCACTTAGAATGGATGTAAAGAGAAGGCTGTATGAGGGTGTTGTGGTACCGACTGCGTTATATGGGGCTGAAACATGGAATATGGATGTAGCACAGGGGAAAAGTTTGAATGTAATAGAGATGAGGTGTCTGAGGAGTATGTGTGGAGTGATGCATATGGATCGAGTGAGAAATGATGAAGTGCGAAGGCGAACTGAAGTTGTTCGGGAGATGGCTGATCGAGTTGAGCAGAGGGTGTTGCGATGGTTTGGGCATATGGAGAGAATGGATAATGAGCGATTGGTGAAATATATAACTAGATCTGATGTCAGAGGTGTAAGGCTGAGAAGGAGACCACGAAAAGGATGGATGAACAGTGTGAAGAGAGCGTTGGATGCGAGAGGAATGTCTGTTGAGCATCGAAGAATGGCTGTGCGTGACAGAAATAAATGGAGAGAAATTGTGAATGAATAAATGATGACGCAGCCCTGAGGGGATATTCTCCCGCATTTGGTTTGATCAGCTAGTCAGGTCAGGTGTGGGTAAGGGGATGGGTGTATTATGATGTGGCAAGGGTAAACCAGCTCTGGTGGCGGGCCCTGCTGCAGATGTCACAGATTGCACTGTGCAGTTGACCCTCGTGCGGTGTGGTGCAGTGAGGATCTGTCCCTTCTACCCTTTGGGGCTAAGATGCAAATGAATGTGTTTGAATGGATGAGTAAATTGGGAGTGTGTCGTCCTGTCTCGGCTACCTCCCTTTCCATGAGGGAAGCAGCCTAGGTATATAGATAGATGTGCTCCACTGTGTCGAAAGCCTTTTCGTAATCAACAAAAGCTAAGTACAGTTGTTTAATATATTCTGTAGTTTTCTCAGGTATCTGAGTTATTGTACTGTATGTTGATGATCAGTAGTCGAATATCAGCTTCGGAATCCTGCCTGTTCACGAGTTTGGTTTTTCTTCAAATTTGTTGTTATTTTGTTTATATGGACTTTAGTTAAGAGTTTGTAAATTACTGATAATAAGCTAATTGGTCGATAGCAACTAAGATCTTTTGAGTCACCTTTTTTGTAAAGTAAAATAACTATTCCATTACACCATGTTTTGGGATTTTCTTTTTTATTCATTGAGTAAATAAGTGAGCATTCCTGTTTTGTACTTCTACTCCGTCATCCAACAGTAAATCTGCTACTATTCCATCTTCTCCCGGAGTCTACCCTCTTTTCATATTTTTAAGAGAAATATTTAATTCTTTCACTTGTTGACACAAGTGATATATATATATATATATATATATATATATATATATATATATATATATATATATATATATATATATATATTTCATACTGTATATATATTATTACATATATATTAGACAGAGAGAGAGAGAGAGAGAACTACAGGCTGCCATTCCACGTCAGATTTAGTTTTTCTAGTGCATTATAGGCTCTTAGTTACTTGATGATTGCAATCAGTATATTTTACACAACTTTGCCTTCTGTTTAGAGGGTCCTTGGGGTTTATGGCTCCACTCGGTGACAGATTCCAGCTTTGTATATCATATTAGCAATCGGCGGTAAGTTTTATTTTTTTTTTTTTAATCCCCCCAAAATTAACCCAACAGAGATACATAATTAATAAACTAAACTAACCTGATAGTAAGAAAGCAAAGCAAACCTAATCCAGACTTTTCTGGATGAGAAAATGTGCAAAAACGGTACACAAAACGGAAATCAGTCACCTGGTCTTCTTATTCACCTACCTGTTGTCATGTCCATCGATCTACAATGCTGTCTTCAGGGGCCATATTCATAAATATTCCTTATCTTCAGCTGCACTTAAGATCTTTGGTGTATACTTTTATATTCCTTTGTAGAGTTACCAAACACGTCAGAGGCAACTAAGGGTGGATGTTTATGTGAAGAATATGAGAATACAGGCCGATTTCTGAAAATAATAATTACCTTCTTCGGAGATCTGCTTATGGTGGGAATAGGTTCAGATTATTTATGAATGCCGTCCCTGGGTCTCATACTAAAGTTGGCATTTTGCTTTCCTACCTATTTGTCTTCTTACCTACCTACCGAAAAAAAAAAAAAATCTTCCTACCTACTTAATTTTATGCATTTCAGTCCACGTGTTAATTTAATTACCTTCTTACCTTCTGTACATACCTGCCAAACAAGCTACCACTTAACCAACCAACCTACCTACCGAATTATCTAACTACCAGCGTGCCTATCAGCCTTCCTGTCTGTCTGTCTTTATACCTGTCTATCTATCTCCACTATCCATTTACATTGATGTCCATCTGTTTATCCATTAATTAGATATTCACGGCAGTTCCATCAAGAAGTTCCTTGTTTACTGCCTCAACTAAGCAGAACAACATGGCAATGGCAGGGATTGCAGGGTGGGTGACGGAGAGAAGATGAGCTTAGAGGGAATGTGAATAAAGGCAATGTAAAAATGTTTCTTGATATTCCTGCAGCACTGTGTCCAAAGTTTCCCCCACGGAATAGACTCGTTATGCAAGTTCGAGGGTGAATCTGGTAAGAGCATAACGTTAACTTTTGATGCTGGACTGGTGGCCCGCATCACTAAGTGGCTCCTTGTAGAGCATGGGTTCCCAACATGTGATTCATGTACTACTTTTTGTATATTTTCGTCCTGCTAAAAGTAAACAATATCGGAACTATTGCTGGTATTCATTCTTCTGGCAACAGCACTGAATACAACAATATATAAGCTCTTGTTGCTACAGCTTAACCTCGTCTTCTGCCAACAGGATAGAATACATTGATAAATAAGTAACTGTTCCTTAACCCTAGTCTGTCTGGCCGAGCAGATCCTTTGATCGCAGGTAAGGAACTGACTCTATGGGGGTGTCCAATAGCTTCCGTACATCGTTCATGTTGTGTCTGCCTCTGTGTGTGGTATATGCTGTGCAGTGATCCATTACACAGGTCTGCAAAAAGGAACTTGTTGAAACTTTTGATAATTGTATGTTTCTCCTCATATTCTGGGGGTACTAATTCGAAATTTCATACCAAGTTTTTCCCATCAAGTAAGGTTTTCTCACAAAATGACGATGAATTCACTAAAATTTATACGTAAATACACATACGGCAGAGCAAAATAAAAGGAATTAAAGTGTGTCTGCTGCTTTATTTAGCAAAAAGGATAGGCAAAAATACAATCCATAAGGAATAAGATAGATATTTTATTCATTTTTAGGCTCAGTAACTTAAAATCACTTCTTTCTCACTTCAAAACTAAGCCTGCAACTGTTCCTTTTCTGAGTATTTGGTGGAGTCTCTCGATGCAACATCCAGCAATATTCGGCCAGCATATTGACATTCCATCTTCCCTGGTATCTTTTCTCCATCTCCTTTTTATCTAGATGGAATCTTTCTCCTTGTTCTTCACTCACATCTAGAGTTTGCGGAAAGTAATCCAAATGTGCATGTAAAAAATGAACTTTAAGACTCATGTTACATCCTAAGGTCTCGAACTTTTCCAGCATCCTCCGTACAATGTCTTTGTAGTTTGGATCCTTGTAATTACCAAAAAATTCTTTATCACATCGTTCAAGCCAATCCATGCATCTCTTTCAGCATCATTAAGAGAGTTTTCGAAGTTTTCATTCTTGACCAGTTTCCTTATATCTGATCCAACAAATTCTGTACTCTCTCTTTAAGCTTGGCATCTGATGGACCAGGAAACTTGCTACACAAATACCTGTACTAAATCTTCTTCATCTCGTGGCAAAGCTTTAACAAATTACTTCATGAGGCCAAGTTTTACATGTAGGGGGCGCAAAAGAATCCTTTTTGGATCCACCAAACTTTCTCGACAAATGTTCTTTGTCTCTGGTGTAAGTGTATCCCTACTTGGCCATTGTCTCTGAGACCAATGGAGGTTCCTGGCTCTACTATCTCACTCACACAAGAAACAAGGAAACTTTGTGTAGCCTGACTGCTGTCCAAGTAGCATGCAAATTATCTTCAAGTCACCACAAATCATCTAGTTGTGATCTTTGTAACTAATCTTGTTTAAAAATAGCACCAGATTCTCATATGTCTGCTTCAAGACTTCTCTTTGAAGAGTCTAAAAACAGTCTCCATTCATCAGGGCTGTACCTAATGCCAAACTTTTCTATTTGTCCTGATGGGTCTGTACAATAAACCACATCATTTTCCTGAGCAAAATAAGGAACAAACTCTTTTTCACGGTTACGATACCAACGGAATGACGTACCAGGAGCTAAAAGATTTTTGGATTTAAGTCTGGAACCTGAAAGCTCTGCCACCTTTTCACGGCCTAAATGCCTCACTAGATCATTTAATTCATGCGATGGAATACTTGAGGTTCTTCATTTTCCCAACCATAGTAGAAGTCTGCATCATCATTGCTATTACTGCTTTCTGGGGCAGAACTTAAGTGTATGTTCTCAAGGTTTTCTGGTGTTAATGGGACTGGCACATCTGGTCCACGGGCAACAGGTCGCAATGCAAGTGGAAGATCTGGATAGAGGATATTTTTCCTACTCTTGGAACTGTGTCCTTGCACTTTACCTGTGCAAAAGTAGCAGTCATCAATATGATTTTCGGTTCTCTCCATATCAATGGAACACCAAAACGAAAACTTTTTTTTTTTTGTGTGTACCTTTTGTCAACTCCTTAGTTCTTCAACACAAACTGAGCAGACTTTATGAGGAGCCCATGTCTTATCTTCGTCTCCAAGTATCATTCCAAAGTATGCATAGTAAGATTTTTTTTGACAAAGTCTGTAATGTTTCTTTGCTGTTTCCTAATGCCAAATTCGCCACAAATGTAACAAAAGCTGTACGGGCTGGTTGCACATCCTCTGGTAGCTATCCTTGTTTCTAATCACGTTCAGGTCTTTAATGAAAGAGATGAGGGATATTAATTTCGTGATTCGAAATTCGGACAAAACTGCAAACCCAAAAAATCAATTGTGAAGAAACTGTACGTGTTACGATAATTTCTTCATCATTTTTAAAATTAGCCTGTGGAAACTGATAAAATTCGGAGAATAAATATGAAACAATTTTTTGTTCGCAGACAATTATGTTATGTTGGGTGGACCTATTTTATACATTCTCTCTCTCTCTCTCTCTCTCTCTCTCTCTCTCTCTCTCTCTCTCTCTCTCTCTCTCTCTCATATCTATCTATCTATCTATCTATCCATATATATATATATATATATATATATATATATATATATATATATATATGGAGCTTCAGTGGTAGAGTGTGCGTTTTGCACCCTGGTGAGCGCGGGTTCGCCTCCCGCCAGAGTTGTAAAAACTTTGGGAAGCGTTCACCAAGCCACTAACTACTTTGGCTGACACAAGGGGTGCTGTGGTTGAACCAGTGTCGCATACTAGTGTGCTTGCACCCAATTGGCTTAAGGCGGGCCGATTACACTTGGTTCACAGACTACATACACGTCCAAAGCCACTACAACACTACAGTCACAAGCACAAGCACTTCTCACCCTACATACAGTCTTTACCAGATTGCCTAAGCCACTGGGTAGAGATACATTGGCTGTATCGTCCCTGTTTCGGTAGGGATAGGCCGGTCCTGCAGTGGACCTCAACAGCTGATGATGATGATATATATATATATATATATCAGGCTCTAATTAATGCTGAATGAGACATTGATGAGCTGAATGACAGACTAACAAAAGTAATAAGAGAATCAACAGAGGAAGTAGGAAAACCTAATACAACCAAAGCCAAAAAATATTCAGAAAAGACACTTGAGCTTATGAAAAAACGAAATGAAATGAAAGTAAAGACAAAGAAAGACGAAATAGAACGAGCAGAATTAAATAAGCTTATCAACAAAAGACAAAGAGAAGAAAAAAGAAAGAGAAACATGGATCAGATCAAAGAAACCATCAAAAATGGAAAAAGTCTGAAACAGGTCCGAAGTAAAATGGCACTAGGAAAGCAACAAATTACATCACTGAAAGAAAAAAACGGTGAAATCATTAAATGCAGAGATAAGATGGTGAAGACAGTTGAAAAATTTTACAAAGATCTGTATGCATCAAAGACAGTAGTACCAATAGCTAACTTTTCAGTTGACACAAGTGAAATACCTGAGGTAACACCAGATGAAGTAAATATTTGTCTTAATAATATAAAAAGAGGGAAGGCTCCGGAAGAAGATGGAATAGTAACAGAATTATTGTTGGATGCCGGAGTAGAAGTGCAAAATAGGCTTGCACACATGTTTACCCACTGTATAAAACAGAAGAAAATTCCCGAAACATGGTGTAATGCAACAGTTATTTTACTCTACAAAAAAGGTGACTCAAAAGATCTTAGTAACTATCGACCCATTAGCTTATTATCAGTCATTTACAAACTCTTCACTAAACTTCTTACGAACAGAATAACAACAATTTTGGAGAAAAACCAACCTCGTGAACAGGCAGGATTCCGAAGCGGGTATTCGACCATTGACCATCTACATACAATGAACCAGCTAAATGAGAAAACTATAGAATATAATAAACCACTTTGCTTAGGTTTTGTTGATTAGGAAAAGGCTTTCGACTCAGTGGAGCACATAGCAATTATAAATTCATTGCGAGAACAAGGAGTGAATGAGAACATTGTAAACCTGCTCGAAAAGATATATAAAAAGGGAACTGATACAGTTAAATTACATAAGGACTCGGAAAAAATTAAGATTGAGAAGGGCGTGCGTCAGGGAGATACAATTTCACCAAAATTATTTACAGCATGCCTAGAAAGTATTTTCAGAGAGTTAGACTGGGAAAACAAAGGAGTGAACATTGATGGAGAAAAGCCAAACCATTTAAGATTTGCAGATGACATTGTCCTAATCTCAGAGACAGCAAAGGCATTGCAAGAAATGTTAAATGACCTGAACAGAGAAAGTCTGAAAGTAGGACTAAAGATGAACTGAAGTAAAACTAATGTTTAATCCACAAACACCAAAGAGCGTCATCAGAATAAGCGATGAAATTCTTGAAGAAGTTAAGGAGTACAACTACATGGGACAAATACTAAAATTAACGAGAGATAATGATAGCGAAATAAAAAGACGCATTATAATTGGATGGAAAGCTTTCGGTAAACATAGAGACATTATGAAAAGTAACTTGCCAGTTTGTATGAAACGAAAAGTATATAAAGAACGTATAGTTCCAGCTATGACGTATGGTTCTGAGACCTGGAAACTGACAAAATCAACGGAAAATATATTAATTCGTTCTCAGAGAGCAATGGAAAGGTCAATGTTGGGAATATCTTTAAGAGACTGGAAAGATCAACTTGGGTGAGGGAGCACACTAAAGTCAAAGATATTACAGAAGTTATAAAAGAACAGATATGGAGGTGGGCAGGCCATATAGCAAGAATAAGGGATAACCGATGGAGTATGAGGCTGACGGACTGGACACCAAGAGATTGTAAGCTTAGCAGAAAAAGGCCAGACAGTAGATGGAGAGAATTTGCAGGGAAAACGTGGCAAAGATTGGCTCAGTCAAGGAATTCGTGGAAATGATTGGGGGAGGCCTTTGTTCAGCAGTGGACTAGTTATGGCTGATGATGATATATATATATATATATATATATATATATATATATATATATATATATATATATATATATATATATATATATATATATTGTTACATAGCCTATGATTTCATCATCCTTTGTATAATTCTAACGTACAGTATGCTGCATGTTTGATCACGATTCGCCTCGTGGCTTCCATAGTGACCAGGCTTGCGTGTTCTACCTCACTCCCCCCTTCTCCCCCTCATAGTAGAGTAAGTCGTTCTTTCTGTTGTTCAGAGCAGGATTGTCAACTCTTTGTTCCCTATGGCTTCATTTGCGCGTCCTTCTTACAAGTTGTATCAAGCCCTGCCGGCCCCTATATAATGAGCTCAGTCTCTGCATTAATTGCCACTTAGATCTACTCCTCATTTTGTTCACATCTCTGTCCTCCCCTGTATAGTGTATTTTTGTGAGTGCTCAGGAAGTCTCCAATCATCTAGCTGCTGTATAATTTGAGTATAAGTGTTGTTACCATTTTTCTTGTACTGTGTGGCCTAGGGCGTTAATCCGTAGGCCTGGTAGGGTTTTTTGTGATTCATGTAGAGTTTTTGATGTCAGCCATTATTAATAATATTTTCTATCTGTAATAATATATCTTACTTTAACTGAGCATTATTCGGTTTTCTCATTTATCAGGGCTGACTTAGATAAATTTGCTCTTCCTAAATTCATGTTAATAGAGGCTATTGATGTTAACCATATATGTAACCTGTTTTGCCATTACATTATCCTTATGAGTCCTGAATGTTTAGTTGTTAGTTTGAGCATTAAACTTTAACTTCTAATTTTACCTAACTCTTTTGTTTTGAACCTGGAACTTTGTGGGACAGTAGTGATTTCAGTATTCTCACTTGAAGTGTTCATTATCTCTCTCTGTTCTGTAACATAAATTTGGCGACCTCTTATCAGGATATTCAGGATATTATCATAAGGATATTGCTTGATATTTTGTGACTGTGATTTATTCATGATGTCTACTATTACTACTCTTGATGAAGCCAAAGATTTTTTGTTAAATGTGCAAACAGTGTGTGTGATGTAGAAAACAGAACAAAGAATGAACTTAAGCTTGTTGCTCAACAATTGGGAAATGCTGTTCGATCTCATCATTCTGAAGATCAAATTGTTGACATGATTAATAAAAGCTTGTTTAATGTAACTCCTCGAGATGAGCAAACGCAGATTGAAATAGCTAAGTTACAGCTAGCCCTGCAGGAGGCTCGTGCTAAGGAGGCTGAGTTTCAGGCTCGTGCTAAGGAGGCTGAGGCTAAGGAGGCTGAGCCTCAGGCTCGAATTCAGGAGGCACAGACACAGGCTCAGTCACAAATTGAACTTGCTAGGATTCAGGCGGACCATGAGTATCGCATGAAATAAGGTGGAACTGGATCATCTAGCTCTGATGATTTTGATGTGACTAAAAATGTTAAACTTGTCCCTCCTTTTAATGAATCTGATTTAACAAAGTATTTTCAGTTGTTTGAGAGGGTAGCTACAGGTTTTAATTGGCCAAAAAAGTATTGGCCAGTACTCCTTCAGAGTGTTCTCACCTGTAAAGCTCAAGTAACTTATGCATCTTTGCCTCAGGATCAATCTGATAATTATGATGTAGTTAAGAGCTTGTTTCTTAAGGCCTATGAGCTTGTTCCTGAAGCCTATAGAATAAAATTTAGGACAACTTATAAGCAAGATAAGCAATCCCATGTTGAGTATGCAAAAATCAAAGAAGATCTGTTAGAGCAGTGGTTAATTTCTAAGAATGTAAATTCTGATTTTGGTAAATTTAAGCAGATGATTTTGCTGGAGGACTTCAAAAGGTGTATTAATAAAGATGTAAGCGTATATCTTGATGAGAAAAGAATAGATAATTTGTCTGATGCTGCAGTTTTAGCTGATGAATATGTTCTCACTCACAAGAGATATTCTAAAGAAAAAAGGAAAGCTGAGAGTAAGTACGTTCCCTCTACTCAGAGTACAGGTAACAGGAAAGAGAATAAAGATGATGTTTCTCACGAAGTAAATACCAGCTTCACCTCTAGATTTCAGAAAAGTAAATGTACTTATTGTAGTAAGCTTGGTCATTCTACGGAGAAATGTTTCTGGAGACAGGGTGATGTGAACAAAAAGGAGTCTTTTAATATTCAGTCAATTGGTCTAGTGTCCACCCTTGAGAGTTCCCAGAATTCTTTAACCGAGTTAACTGAACCTGCTTTGAGGGATAAATTAAATTCTCATGATGAAGCTCCTCTTTTGAGCAGTAACGTGGGTGACACTCTCAAGAGTTCATGTGCTAATGTCCTGTCTGATGGTTTTGTCAGTCCTCTGGACAGTAATGACAGGAAATCAGTTAAAATATATCGTGATACAGGTGCTTGCCAATCCCTTATGCTGACCAGTGTTCTAGGCTCTAATGTTAATTCCTCTGATGAAACTGTAATCTTACAAGGTGTAGGGAATAATTACTTCTCTGTCCCTCTGTGCAGAGTGAATTTAGAGTCTGGTTTTGTTAATGGTTCCGTTATGGTTGGGTTGGTTGAGACACTCCCAATGTCAGGTGTAACTTTCTTACTTGGAAATGATATTGGTGGAAGTCAAGTGTGTCCAGCTCCTCAGTTGTCTAGTGAACCAGTGACTGCGACCCAGGATTGTGATGTCCCTGATGTGTTCCCTGCATGTGCTGTCACTAGGGCTAAGTCTAATGTTACTGGTGACTTAGAGGATAATGATGATGATGATGTTATCCTAGCTGACACTTTTCTTGCTAATTTGGATCACTCACCAGATGAAGCAGTACCCCGTAGTTTTGATAATTTGTCTCGTCAAGAGTTGGTTGAGTTGCAGGTGGCTGACCCCGAGTTGAAAGGTCTAGCTAACTCTGCTTGCAGTGAGGAAGAGTCAGCTGGTGCTTCTACTTGTTATTATATAAAGTCAGGAGTGCTTATGAGAAAGTGGAGACCCCCAACAGCATCAGCCGACTGTGAATGGGAGGTTGTACATCAATTTGTCATCCCTCGTGTTTGTAGGCAGGATATCATTAGAGTGGCTCATGATTCCAGTTTGGCAGGACACCTTGGAGTGAGGAAGACTGTGGCATGCATTTTGAAACACTTCTACTGGCCAGGTATCTTCAGGGATGTTTCCTGGTATTGTAAGTCTTGTCACACCTGTCAAGTTGTGGGGAAGTGTAATCAGACCGAAAAGGTTGCACCTCTAGTTCCCATTCCTCCTTTTGAGGCTCCATTCACCCGTGTGTTGGTGGATATTGTGGGCCCTCTTCCTAAGACTTCTTCAGGATTTTCTTATGTGTTGACCCTGATTGATATGGCTACTCGTTATCCTGAAGCCATTCCACTTAGAAATATCTCAGCAAAGAACGTGGTTAAGGAAATGCTAGGGTTCTTCACCAAGTTTGGTCTGCCCAAGGAGGTACAGTCAGACCGGGGAAGTAATTTCATGTCAAATGTTTTCAAGCAGTCTCTGAAAGAGTTGGGCATCTCCCAGATCACGTCTTCAGCTTACCATCCCCAGACCCAAGGAGCGTTGGAGAGATATCATCAAACACTCAAATCGATGCTCAGGAAATACTGTTTGGATCATCAGAAAGACTGGGATAAAGGTCTTCCATTCGTTGTATTTGCCGCAAGAGAATCTCCAAATGAATCACTGGGCTTCTCACCCTTTGAACTACTGTTTGGCCATGAAGTAAGAGGACCCCTTAAGCTACTCAAGGAATACTGGCTGTCGGAGGAAGATGACGTCAACCTGCTGGAGTATGTGATGAAGTTCAAAGAACGGCTGTCCACTGCTTTACAGCTGGTGAGAGAGAATTTAGGAGCTGCTCAGGAGAAGATGAAGACTTGGTATGATAAGAAGTCCATGTTACGCCACTTTCAGCCAGGAGATCAGGTTTTGATTCTGCTACCGGTGCATGGGTAACCTCTTCAGGCCAAGTTTAGTGGTCCTTATTTCGTGGAGAAGAAACTCAGTGATGTCAACTATGTCATCGCCACACCAGATTGTAGAAAGAACAAGCAACTTTGTCACATCAGCATGCTAAATTTATATCACAGGTGGGACGAAAATAACCCAGTCTGCACTGTAGCTGTTCCACCCGAGTCTGCAAGTGAAGTTCTCCCATGTAGCATGAGCCTGAGTGATAGTTTGGGGAAGAATCCTGATATCATGAATGATCTCCAGACTAAGCTTTCTCATCTAACTCCCGAGGAAAGGCAGGAGTTTTCGGCATTCGGCATTACTGCAGGAGTACCCGCAAGTGTTCCGTGCCACTCCAGGAAGAACCCCTGTGTTGATGCATGATGTCGATGTTGTAGACGCAAAGCCAATTAAACTGCCTCCTTACCGTGTGAACCCAGTGAAAGTTCCTCTCATCCAGGAGCTTGGCTACCTGTTGGACCACAAGATGATTGAGCCCTGTCAGAGCGAGTGGAGTTCTCCTGTCACTCTAGTCCATAAGCCAGGTGGGTCACAGCGGCTTTGCATCGACTACAGACGTGTTAATCAGATAAGCAAAACAGACACTTACCCTCTCCCTCGCGTGGAAGATTGCATAGACAAGATCGGAAAGGCTAGGTACATAAGTAAGTTTGATTTGTTAAAGGGATACTGGCAAGTACCTATGACTGAACGTGCTAGGGAGATCTCATGTTTTGTAACACAATGAAAGATTTTTACATGTTCTGTAATGCCATATGATATGAAGAATGCATCAGCCACTTTTCAGAAGCTCATGAATGTTGTAACAGAGGGTTTGGCAGGGTGTGTTGTTTATATTGATGATGTATTAATCTTCAGTGACAACTGGAAAGATCACCTATGCCATGTTAGTAAATTTCTTGAGCGTTTGGTTCATGCTAATCTTGTAGCTAATTTATCAAAGTGTGAGTTTGGTCAAGCTAAAGTTCAGTACCTTGGGTACGTAATTGGTGATGGACACGTTGCACCACCAGGAGCTAAGGTTCAGGTTATAAGTGATCTTCCCAGACCTAAAGGTAGGAAAGAGCTACAAAGATTTTTGGGAATGGTAGGTTATTACAGGAGATTTGTTCTTAACTTTTCAATTCTTGTATCACCACTTAAAGACCTACTGAAAAAGGGAGTTAAATTTGTCTGGACTGATAACTGTGAATCCTCTTTCAGTAAACTTAAAGCTATCCTATTAAGTCAGCCAGTGCTCACTACTCCAAATTTTGCTAAGCCTTTTAAGATGGCTGTGGATGCAAGTGATACAGGAGCTGGGGCTGTTTTGCTGCAAGAGGATGATCAGGGTATTGAACACCCTGTATCTTATTACAGTAAGAAGTTCACTCCACCTCAAAAGAACTACTCCACTATTGAGAAAGAGCTTTTGGCCTTGATTCTGGGTTTACAGCATTTTTCATTTTATTTGTGTTTTGGTTTTGACCCCATAGTCATTTATACCGATCATAACCCACTGAAATTCCTTAGTAAGTTTGAAGATAAAAATCAGAGATTGACAAGATGGAGTCTACTTCTTCAGGAGTATTCATTAGACATACAACATGTCAAGGGGAAAGAAAATGTTATTGCAGATTGCTTATCTAGACTTTAGACAGATTGTTTTAGAGTAATAAGAAATTTCCTTCGTAAATTTCTTTTTCTTTGTGGGGAGGTGTTACATAGCCTATGATTTCATCATCCTTTGTATAATTCTAACGTACAGTATCCTGCATGTTTGATCACGATTTGCCTCGTGGCTTCCATAGTGACCAGGCATGTGTGTTCTACCTCACTCCCCCCTTCTCCCCCTCATAGTAGAATAAGTCGTTCTTTCTGTTGTTCAGAGCAGGATTGTCAACTCTTTGTCCCCTTTGGCTTCATTTGTGTATCCTTCTTACAAGTTGTGTCAAGCTCTGCCGGCCCCTATATAATGAGCTCAGTCTCTGCATTAACTGCCACTTAGATCTACTCCTCATTTTGTTCACATCTATGTCCTCCACTGTATAGTGTATTTTTGTGAGTGCTCAGGAAGTCTCCAATCATCTAGCTGCTGTATAATTTGAGTGTAAGTGTTGTTACCATTTTTCTTGTACTGTGTGGCCTAGGGCGTTAATTCGTAGGCCTGGTAGTATTTTTTTGTGATTCATGTAGAGTTTTTGATGTCAGCCATTATTAATAATATTTTCTATCTGTAATAATATATCTTACTTTAACTGAGCATCATCCGGATTTCTCATTTAACAGGGCTGACTTAGATAAATTTGCTCTTGCTAAATTCATGTTAATAGAGGCTATTGCAGTTAACCATATATGTAACCTGTTTTGCCATTACATTATCCTTATGAGTCCTGAATGTTTAGTTGTTAGTTTGAGCATTAAACTTTAACTTGTAATTTTACCTAACTCTTTTATTTTGAACCTGGAACTTTGCGGGACAGTAGTGATTTTAGTATTCTCACTTGAAGTGTTCATTATCTCTCTCTGTTTCGTAAGAATATATATATATATATATATATATATATATATATATATATATATATATATATATATATATATATATATATATTA